>NW_026291428.1:0-60379 GCF_025698545.1 Gossypium raimondii
TAAAATAATATTTCATTCGAAATTTGTCAAAAGTCCTTTTACAAGAAATTGAGCAACTATTTATAGTCTAATGTGATACGAAGTCATAAAGGCCCAATCCAAGTTCAAGAACGGATGGGCTCAAATTGCCACAAGGCCCAATAACAAGATCAAAGGTCTGACAAATGCGGTCCAAACTAAATGGGACCATTCAAGAGCTTGTTAGCAAGGCCTTTAGATGCATACACGAGAACAAGAAAATCAAGATTCACTTTCTTGTTTTCAAGAAAATCAAGAAACCGAATCTTGGCCCAATTTTGCTGTTCAAGAGATTTCAAGAATCAAGAAAATCAAGATTTCAAATCTTGGAAATCTTGGTCCAAGAAACCAAATCTTGCAGCCAAAACGCATTGGATCTCCATTACTGCGTCAACGACCCAATTTTGGTAGGAGATGGATCACGAGCCCAAATTCTTGAAGGCGAGGCCCAATAACCAAAATTTAGCCCAATCAAGAAATTTCTTCATACTTAGTTGAAAAATCAGGCCAAAATGTTAAAGGGCCCAATTTGTAAACATCTTACTTGTTTAATTTAATTTTTAATCTTTAGGAGCATTATGTAAAATTCGCCCAAAACAACCCATATAAGTGCATACCGAATTTACCTTGTTATTTTATTAATTAGGTTTAATTTTTATTAGTTACTTGTGAGATTAGGATTTGTTGGAGGCCTATATAAGCATTGGCCAGCCACCCTTTGTAAAAAATCATCTTATTATTATTTTTCTATCAAATTTTAGATTTGTTGAGTGCAGAATTTTCTTTGGGGTTTTCTCCAAGAATTCTCTCTTGAGTTTTCTTTAGAAGTTGTTTTAACAATCTTTTGATTGTGGGAGCCATCTTCAACCTTCTTCTTGCCATCGATATTCTTTGGAGGGAGATTAGAGCCGCTTGAAGGAATTTGTGAATTCTTTCGGGAATTCAGGGTTCTTAGGACTTTTCTTTAATTACTTGCTGTTCAATTTATTTTCTTTATTATTGCTCGTGCCGATTCTTCTTGTAATTTTCTTTGCTGTTTTTGTTTGTGTTTCAGCCTTGATTAAACTCCAAGAACTCTTCGCTTAATCGATCCCTTTATTGGCAGCAACTATTCGATCCAAAATCCCCAAAATTTAGGGTTCTTGCCATTTTTTTATTTCTTCTTGTTGGGTGAAATTAGGCTGCTGGAATTTGGGCATTCTTGGCGATTCAAGTTATTGACAAATTAGCACTCTTTCTTTACTTCCAAATTCGCTCAATTTCATTAATTTCTTTCTTTTCTTTTGTCGCCCAAATCCCTAATTTTCTATTAAGATCTGATTGATTTAATTCGTTGCTGTTTAGTGTTCTTGAACAGATTCGCTTGTGGAGAATTGATCTTGGAGTTCGATTTTGTCTTCTTGAACTACGAAAACATCTATTCATTCGTTCTTTGTGTCTTGCTGTTCATTTAATTGAATTTGGGGATTTAATTCCAGATCTGATTAGTTTAATCTTGTTCTTTGTTTTAATTTCAGATCTGTTCGTTTAGAGCTTTCGTAGGAGTTTCTCGTGACTTGGCAACTCGATCTTGGTCCGCTACGCCACCCGTATCATTTGGTATCAGATTTTGGGCGTTTTGGTGTTCTTGGTTGATTTCTAAACTGATCTCTATTTTTTAAAGCACAAACAGCAGTTTTACCCAGAAAATTGTTCAAAAAATTCATTTGGGTGGGTAAACGTTGTCCGATTGATCTGAAATTTTACATACATATTTGTGGCACTGTGATTGAATATAAAAAATTATTCCTGCAAAAAATCAGTCAAAAAGTCAAAAATCAAAAGACGAAATCGATAAAAATTAAAAAAGATTCAGCGGGTTGAATTTGGTGCCCAAAATTTCCAGATAAAAAATTAAATATTTAAGGACATTCCAGATTTAATTTCGTGATTTTTAGAGATCGGGAACACCTCGAACGAAGTTGTCAAGTTACTCCGCAGTTTTCGGTTTTCTGGTTTTAGCAATTTTATTGATTCTTAGCTGTAGGTTTTCATTTGTTTGCTTTTTATTCTTCTGTTACGTTATCTAACACCTTCTTGTTTCTTGTGTTAGTAGGATTTACACGCAGTGCACAACTTCTTCCTCGGTGCAACACGAATCAATTGGTGTCTCGCCGTTTTTGGCATCCTGGTGCAAATTAGGATTCTTTGGTAGTTTGGTTCATACTCTCTAATTGGTTGATATAAACTCTGATAAAGAACTCACAAGATTGAATTCTCCCTCATTGAGAATTTGAATTTTCTTTTTGAGTGACTAACGGTGAGGTTTGCTAACTTTTATTTTTGAGTGTTGAGTGTTTATTTTTGCAGCTTTTTTGGGAAGATGTCTAAAGATGACCATAATGATACACTTATGGAAGTCCAACAACGCTTAGAAGGACACGCTGCTGCAATCACACAAATAAATGCTACCCTTCAAGCATTGAATACTACTTTGAATGAGGTCACGAATGAATCAAGAACTTCAATATCGAGATCCAATCAGGAAGATAGGAATAATCAACCCCATAGGCGCGACCCTCGACGTGTCCCTAGATTGGATGATGATTTTCATGATCGTGGACAACCTTCTTTGGCAAAACCGAAATTCACAATTCCCCAATTTCATGGTAAGAATGATCCTGACGCTTATTGTGAATGGGAATCTAAGATTGAACTCATGTTTCGGTATTATAAATGTCCGGATGATGAAAAGGTAGCGTTAGCAACACTGGAATTTTCTGATTATGCATTAAGTTGGTGGACTCAACTTGGGGTAAACCGCCATCGGAATTATGAAGGTGAGATTTTGACATGGGATGAGTTGAAACAGATTATGCGTAAAAGGTTTATTCCACCTCACTACTATAGAGAAATTAAAACAAAGTTGAGAAGACTTATCCAAGGTAGTAGGACGGTGGATGAATATTTTAAAGAGATGGAGATGCTCATTCAGAGAGCTAATGTGGAGGAAGACGAAGAAACAACTATGGTTCGATTCATTGATGGTTTGAACAGGCCGATAGCTAATACATTAAGGCTACAAACTTACATTGATTTGGAAGAAGCAGTTCACAAAGCCATTGAGATCGAGCAACAATTAAAGGAACAAAGGTTTGGGTCTCTACTTCACAATATTATCGAGGTAACAATTCCAATTTGATTTTAAGAGTTCAAAACCACCTTTTGTTACTAACAAGTCTTCTTTGAGTAATGGAAGTAAACAATCGATTGGAAGAAAGGGCTCTGCTAAAACGCAAACACCTTCTAAGCAATTTTCAATTTAGGTGATTCGAAAGCGAAGAGGACTCGTGAGATTGAATGCTTTAAGTGCAAAGGGCGTGGTCATTATAGTAGAGAATGCCCTAACACGAGATTACTTCTTGTAAAAGATAACGGTGAGTACACGTCCGACTCTGATAATACAGATCCAGATATGCCAGAACTTGTGGATGACAGTGATAATGGCGACGAGTTGGTCGAACCACCAAAGGAAGGGGACTTTGCTAACTTTCAATGCCTTGTAGTTCGTCAACCCTTAACATTCGGATGAAAGATGATGATAGCCAAAGGGCCAATATTTTCCATTCTCGGTGTTTTATTAAAGGTAACTTATGTTCACTCATTATTGATAGTGGTAGTTGCTCAAATGTGGTGAGTAGCTATTTGGTTGATTCTTTAAAGTTACCTTGCACCAAACACCCTAAGCCATATCACCTTCAGTTGGCTTAATGAATGTTCAAGTTAAAGTTTAAACAGTCCTTGGTCACTTTTAAACTAAGCAATTATGAGGATGAAGTATGGTGTGATGTAGTCCCAATGCATGCGCACACTTGCTCCTTGGACGACCTTGGCAATTTGATCGTGATGTTACACACCAAGGTAAACTTAATCGATACTCCCTTGTATTTAAAGTTAAGAAATTCACTTTTGCTCCTTTAAATCCCACCGATGTATATAAAGATCAATTGAGGATGATAAAATTTTGTGAGGAGGTAAGGAGAAAGAGCAAGTTCAAAAGACAGAGAGAAAAGAGGCTAATAGTAGTGGAAAAGTCAAAATTTAAAAGCCCAAAGGTGAGTGAACCTCTAGTGGTAAAATGAGGAAAAAATCTTTTGGCAACAAAAAGATGTGAAGAGAGCCCTACTTAATAAATGACCTTGTATCCTTGTGAGGTTTAGGCAAAATTATTTATCTTTATCTAACATTAACGAAAATCACCTAGTATGTTTCAATCTCTTTGCAGGATTATAAGGATGTTTTAGTGAGGCCCTAAAGGTTTACCACCTTTACGAGGATAGAACATCAAATTGACTTAGTACCCTGAGCTTCGATTCCTAATCGACCAGCCTATAGATGCAATCCCGAGGAGACAAAGGAATTGCAAAGGCAAGTTGAAGAGTTACTAGACAAAGGGTACATTCGTGAAAGCCTAAGCCCTTGTGTCGTTCCTCATTCTATTGGTACCAAAGAAAGATGGTACGATTTAATGTGTGTTGATTGCCGCCCAATCAACAAAATAACGATAAAGTATCGACACCCAATTCCTAGACTTGATGATATGCTTGATGAATTACATGGTTCGCTTATATTTACTAAAATTGATTTAAAAAGCGGTTATCATCAAATTCAATGAGGGAAGGGGATGAATGGAAACAGACCTTTAAAACAAAATTTGGATTGTATGAATGGTTAGTTATGCCTTTCGCCTTACTAATGCACCTAGCACATTTATGAGATTAATGAATCATGTTTTAAGGCTTTACTTGGGTAAATTTGTAGTGGTTTATTTTGATGATATTTTAATTTACTCAAAGACTTTAGATGATCATGTTTTCCATGTTCGAACCGCTTTTGGATATTCTATTAACCGAAAGATTATTTGCCAACCTTGATAAATGCACATTCGTTGTGATAAACTAATATTCTTAGGTTTCATAGTTAGTGCTCAAGGTATTCATGTCGACGAGGACAAAGTCAAGGCAATTAAGGAGTGGCCGACTCCTAAATCCAGAATCGAGGTGAGATCTTTCCATGGTTTAGCTAGTTTTATAGACGATTTGTGAAAGATTTCTACTATTGCTCGCCCATTGACAGAGGTTATAAAGAAATCAATGGGTTTCAAATGGGTGAAACCCAAGAAAAGGCCTTTCAAACTCTAAAAGCTAAGTTATGTTTCGCTCCTTTGCTTAAATTACGATTTTGCTAAAACTTTTGAACTTGAGTGTGATGCTTCAGAATTGGAATTCGCCCGCTTTTAATGCAAGATAAGCAAGCTATTGCTTATTTTAGTGAGAAATTGAACGGTGCACGTTAAATTACTCGACTTATGACAAAGAACTATTGGCATTAGTTCGTGCACTTCAAGTATGGCAACATTATTTGTCGCCTAATGAGTTTGTCATACATACGATCATGAGTCTCTTAAATGGTTAAAGGGACAAGGTAAGTTGAGTAAAAGACATGCCCGATGGGTAGAATTCATTGAAACATTTCCTTATGTGATACAATATAAAACATGTAAAGATAATGTAGTTGCAGATGCTTTGTCTCGACGATATGCTTTAATGACTACATTGAATGCTAAAGTCTTAGGGTTTGAACACATTAAAGAATTATATGATGCTGATAATCGATTTGACCATATCTATAAGAATTGTGGACATACTACTTTTGAAAAATTTTATCTTGTAGATGGCTTTCTTTTCGTATGAAAAGTTATGCATACCAAAGTGTTCCATGAGAGACTTATTGATTCATGAAGCCCACAAGGGAGGTTTAATGGGACATTTTGGAGTGGCCAAGACACTAGATATCTTGCACGAACACTTTCATTGGCCACATATGAAGAAGGATGTGGAAAAGGTATGTTCCAAGTGCATTACATGCAAACAAGCAAAATCTAAGGTAATGCCTCATGGCCTTTACACTCCTCTACCGATTCCTACTTCACCTTGGGTAGATTTATCCATGGATTTTATTTTAGGTTTGCCTCGAACAAAAAAAGGAAGAGATAGTATATTTGTTGTTGTTGATGTGTTTTCAAAGATGTCACATTTTATTCCTTGTCACAAAAATGATGATGCTACACATGTGGCGCAGACTTATTCTTTAAAGAAGTGATAAGATTTCATGGCATCCCTAAAACAATTGTTTCGATAGAGATGTCAAATTCCTTAGCCACTTTTGGAAGGTATTGTGGGGTAAGCTTGGTACTAAATTGCTTTATTCTACTACATGTCACCCCAAACCGATGGTCAAACTCAAGTAGTTAATCGAATCTTAGGGACTCTATTACGAGCTATGGTGGAAAGAACATTAGAAATTGGGAAGAATGCCTACCATTCGTTGAATTTGCATATAATAGATCTATTCATTCTACAACTGGTTATTCCCATTTGAACTTGTTTATGGTTTTAACCCACTAACAAGATTTCTGATCTTGCGCCATTACCTCTTGAACATGTTACTTAATTTAGATGGCTAATGTAAAGTCTGAGTTGGTGAAATCCTTACATGAGAAGGCTAGATGAATAGCCAAAACAAATGACGCCAACACCAACAAAGCAAACAAGGGCGTAAACGGGTTGTACTAGAACCCGGAGATTGGGTTTGGGTCCATTTGATGAAAGAACGATTTCCTACAAAAAGGAAGACTAAGTTGGACCCAAGGGCGATGGGCCTTCCAAGTACTCGAGCGGATCAACGATAATGCCTATAAAATTGATCTACCGGTGAGTACAATGTAAGTTCTACTTTTAATGTGGTGACTTGTCCCCATTTGATTTTTCGATTCGAGGACTAATCTTTTTGAGGAAGGGGAATGATACGAGTCATAAAGGCCCAATCCAAGTTCAAGAACGTGATGGGCTCAAATTGCCACAAGGCCCAATAACAAGATCAAAGGCCGACAAATGCGGTCCAAACTAAATGGGACCATTCAAGAGCTTGTTAGCAAGGCCTTAGATGCATACACGAGAGAACAAGAAAATCAAGATTCACTTTCTTGTTTTCAAGAAAATCAAGAAACCGAATCTTGGCCCAATTTTGTCGTTCAAGAGATTTCAAGAATCAAGAAAATCAAGATTTCAAATCTTGGAAATCTTGGTCCAAGAAACCAAATCTTGCAGCCAAAACGCATTGGATCTCCATTACGACGCCAACGACCCAATTTTGGTAGGAGATGGATCACGAGCCCAAATTCTTGAAGGCGAGGCCCAACAACCAAAATTTAGCCCAATCAAGAAATTTCTTCATACTTAGTTGAAAAATCAGGCCAAAATGTTAAAGGGCCCAATTTGTAAACATCTTACTTGTTTAATTTAATTTTTTAATCTTTAGGAGCATTACATGTAAAATTCGCCCAAAACAACCCATATAAGTGCATGGCCGAATTTACCTTGTTATTTTATTAATTAGGTTTAATTTTTATTAGTTACTTGTGAGATTAGGATTTGTTGGAGGCCTATATAAGCATTGGCCAGCCACCCTTTGTAAAAATCATCTTATTATTATTTTTCTATCAAATTTGATTTGTTGAGTGCGAATTTTCTTTGGGGTTTTCTCCAAGAATTCTCTCTTGAGTTTTCTTTAGAAGTTGTTTTAACAATCTTTTGATTGTGGGAGCCATCTTCAACCTTCTTCTTGCCATCGATATTCTTTGGAGGGAGATTAGAGCCGCTTGAAGGAATTTGTGAATTCTTTCGGAATTCAAGGGTTCTTAGGACTTTTCTTTAATTACTTGCTGTTCAATTTATTTTCTTTATTATTGCTTGTGCCGATTCTTCTTGTAATTTTCTTTGCTGTTTTTGTTTGTGTTTCAGCCTTGATTAAACTCCAAGAACTCTTCGCTTAATCGATCCCTTTATTGGCAGCAACTATTCGATCCAAAAATCCCCAAAATTTAGGGTTCTTGCCATTTTTTTATTTCTTCTTGTTGGGTGAAATTAGGTCATGGAATTTGGGCATTCTTGGCGATTCAAGTTATTGATGATTAGCACTCTTTCTTTACTTCCAAATTCGCTCAATTTCATTAATTTCTTTCTTTTCTTTTGTCGCCCAAATCCCTAATTTTCTATTAAGATCTGATTGATTTAATTCGCTGTTGTTTAGTGTTCTTGAACAGATTCGCTTGTGGAGAATTGATCTTGGAGTTCAATTTTGTCTTCTTGAACTACTAAAACATCTATTCATTCATTCTTTGTGTCTTGCTGTTCATTTAATTGAATTTGGGGATTTAATTCAGATCCGATTAGTTTAATCTTGTTCTTTGTTTTAATTTCAGATCTGCTCGCTTAGAGCTTTCGTAGGAGTTTCTCGTGACTTGGCAACTCGATCTTGGTCCGCTGCTACCACCCGTATCATAATGTCTAGTAGCCGAATGGACATATTCTAGACTTAATTTCTAAGCAAAATTGAACAAAAATTCAGCTTAAATTCATGTATATGCTTGCATCAAGGTTCAAATTGAATAGAGACCAAGGAAGAGCTTTCAATGGACTTGGAAAATGGCAGCAGCTACATTCGCCAATGGAGTTTAATGAGGTCATTCATGAAGCAACTATTGATGAAAAATTACCAGCATTAATTGGCAACTTGAACAGCCATTTAGAAGTGTGAATGGATGGTTTTGAAGAGCCTTGAAGTGTGAACATGGCTGAACCGAATAGACATAGTGTGAACAATTTTTATACGCCTTGGGAAGAGAATCGCCAAGCTTGAAAGGATGAAAAGCTTGATCACTCTTGGCCTAATAGTTGCCTTGAAGAACACCAAAATTAATCAGCTTTTAATGCATTAATTCAGCTGCACATGCATCTTCAAATTCATTGAATCTCCATGCATGAATCGCCTAATTCATCTCCAAATTCACTGCACCTAAAATAAACATGAACTTAATTAATTTCAAGCAAATTCATCCTGAACTAAATTAAAATATAATGTGAACATCCTAAATAACATTGAGACAACTTAAATATTAACAAATCATAACACATAAATTGATTAGACAAATTTAAAACATGTAATAATTTAGACAAACTAAATGACATCAAGACATCTTTAATTTAACTAAATCAAGACATATTAAACACTTAAATTAATTTAAGACATATTTAAAAGCTGTAATGAAACTTATTTAAATGTTTATTTAAATGGTCTAAATTCCAAACATCAAATTAATTAGCTAGAACGAAATTTAGCTTCAAAGAAGTTGAATATGTTCACTCATTTTTAAACTCCTTGCTATCATTTTCTCAACCTGCTCCACCATTGCTAAAATAGCATCTTTGAATCGTTTAGCTCTAGCTCGCAAGTTATTGGACCAATGGGCGCTTGATGGCTTCTTGTTCGTTCTCCATTTGGTTCAGAGGCAAGCTCACATCATTCCCTCCTCTTAACGATTTGCCCTCAAATCGAATCGCATCAAACGGAGACAAATCGAAATGTTAAAAGTCGCGCTAACATTATATTCACCAGCAAGTCCAATTTATAGGAGTTATCGTTAATTCGCTCAAGGACTTGAAACGGTCCATCCTCTCGGAAGAAGTTTGGATCGCTTTGCATAGAAATCTCTCCTTGCATATGCAACCAAACCCAATCTCCTTGCTCGAACACAACTCGCCATCGACCCTTGTTAGCATGTTGCTCATAGTTCTTGGTCTTGGCCTCAATATTGTCTCGAACTCGTTGGTGCAATTGCTTGACGAAATCAGCTTTGTGCTTCCCATCTACATGAACAAGTTGATTAGAAGGCAATGGCAATAAATCAAGTGGAGTTAATGGATTGAAACCATAGACAATTTCAAAGGAGAAAATTTGGTAGTGAATGAACAACTCGATTATACATAAACTCCACATGTGGTAAGCATTCTTCCCAAGCCTTCAAATTCTTGAATAATAGCTCAAGCAATGTAGATGAATCCGGTTGACCACTTTGGTTTGGCCGTCTGCTTATGGATGGCAAGTGGTTGAAAACAAGAACTTGCTCCAAGACGCCCCATAGTGTCCTCCAAAATGGCTAAGGAATTTTGCGTCTCGGTCGGACACGATCGTTCTAGGCATGCCATGCAACTTGACCACCTCTTTGAAAAATAAGTTAGCAATATTAACGGCATCATCGGTTTATGACATGCTATAAAATGGGCCATTTTGAGAACCTATCTACAACCACAAATATTGAATCTCGGCCATTCTTACTCCTTGGTAAACCTAGCACGAAATCCATTGAGATATCGGACCAAGGGTTTTGGGATGGGCAATGGTTTATACAACCCGTGGGGCTTTATTCAGCGACTTAGCCTGCTTTGCACGCAATGCATCGATTATAAAATCGCTCGACATCTCGTCGCATCTTAGGCCAAAAGAAATGTTCGTGGAGTGTAGCTAATGTCTTAGCGACACCAAAGTGCCCCATTAATCCTCCGCTATGGGCTTCTTCGATCAACACATCTCGTACGGAACCTTGGGGTATACAAAGCTTTCCTTCTCGGAATAAGTACCCATCATGTCGATAGTACTTCTCGTAGGCTCCTTTGCACATAATCTAAAGAATTCACCAAAGTCAAGATCGTTGACATATAAATCTTTAAGAAATACAAACCCCATTAACTTAGCATCCAAAATATTTAGCAACGATACCTTCGAGATAGTGCATCAGCCACTACGCTTTCCTTACCTTTCTTATATTAATAACGAGGGAAAAGATTCGAGAAATTCTACCCACTTAGCGTGCCGCTTATTCAACTTGTGTTGCCCTTTAAATACTTCAAGGACTCATGATCGGTGTGTATGACTTAATTCCTTGGGCCAAAATAGTGTTGCCACGTTTCTAAGGCTCGGATCAACGAATAGAGCTCCTTGTCATATGTTGGATAGTTTAAGACAAGACCATTGAGTTTCTCGCTAAAATAGGCAATAGGACGACCATCTTGCATCAACACACTCCAATGCCTAAACTCGATGCATCACATTCTAACTCAAAAGTTTTATCAAAGTTAGGCAAAGCTAATAACGATGCATGAGTTAGACAATCTTTAATTTTCAAAAGGATTTTTCTTGTTCCTCTCCCCAAATGAAGTTGGAATTCTTACGAATAACCCGGTTAAAGGTGCGGCTAAGGTGCTGAAATTTGCACTAATCGACGGTAAAACTTGCTAGTCCATGGAAACTTGAACTTGGGAGACATTCGCTTGACGGGGCCATTCTTGGATCGCCTTGATCTTCTCTTGATCGACTTCAAGACCCTCCGAGCTAACAACAAAACCTAAAACACAACCTTGTTAGTGCGTAAATCACATTTCTTCAAATTAGCATACAAGGTTTCTTTTCTCAATACTTCCAAGCAGATTTTAAATGTAAAACATGTTCATCCAAATTTTTACTATAGATCAATATATCGTCAAGTATACTACATAAAATCTACCAATAAAAGGTCTTAAACGTGATTCATAAGCCTCATGAATGTGCTTGGGGCGTTCGTTAAGCCAAATGGCATAACGAGCCATTCGAAGCCCATGCTTCGCTTTTGAACGCAGATCTTCCACTCATCTCCCTCACGCATCCGTATTTGGTGATAACCACTCTTAAGGTCAATTTTGAAAATAAACTCGCGCCACTTAGCTCGTCAAGCATATCATCCAATCGTGGTATAGGATGACGATACTTGATAGTTATTTTGTTTATAGCACGGCAGTCCATGCACATCCTCCACGCTCCATCCTTCTTCTAACTAGTAAAATAGGCACGGCGATGGACTAAGGCTTTCACACATAGCCCTTTTCAAGGAGTTCATTTACTTGCTTTTGTAATTCTTTTGTCTCTTCAGATTGCTCCTATAGCGGTCGGTTTGGAATTGCGGCTCCAAGACAAGATCTATTTGGTGTTCAATTCCACGAATAGGTGGTAACCCACCTGGATTTCTTCCGGAATACGCCTTGAAATTCTCGCAACACGGACAAAATGAAGAAGGCAATTTGTCATCAAATTTGTTAGTGCCAAGCAACCTCTCCTTGTACAAAAGAACCAACAATGGTTGTTTCAATAACATCGATTTTCGAACTTCCTCTCTTTTACAAACAAATTCTTTTTTCACTCTCATCACTAATTTCTTTTCTTTTGAATAACTCTCTTTTTTATCACTCATCTTTTGTTTTTCTTCTTTCTTCACTCTTTTCTTTATTCTTTTCATTTTTTGCTCTCTCGATTTCTTTTGATTTTTCAATCGAACTCCTCATTTTGAGTTGATCTTCGATACACTTGTTTCGGTGATAACGAGCTAGAGTCACCATTCGTCCCATATGTTTGAAAGAGAACCGATTGGTGTATCCATCATGGATTGCTCGCTTGTTGAATTGCCACAGGCGTCCCAAAAGAAGATGCCCGCATGCATCGGACAACGTCACACAATACTTCATCTTGATATTTTCCAATTGTGAACGAGATAAGGACTTGCTTTGTTACCTTCAATTCTCCACCATCGTTAAGCCATTGAGTTTATACGGATGGGGATGTTTGGTGGTGGTCAATCCGAGTTTCTCCACCATCAACGTACTAGCCACATTTGTACAACTTACCCCATCGATTATCACGCAACAAATCTTGCCTTGCACTTGACATCGCGTATGGAAGATGTTTTCGCGTTGTTGATCATTTTCGACACCTTGCAAAGTAAGGCTTCTTTTCACAACCAAGATTTCTCCATTCTCGGCTTGTTCGATGTCTTCCTCTTCTTCGAGTTGTTCAACAGCCTCGTTCTCTTGTTCACTTTCGGATTCAATTTCACCATCATCTCGAACAAACATCGCATTCCGGTTCGGGCATTGGCTTGCGATGTGGCCCCTTCCAAGACATTTGAAGCATTTTATGTCTCGGGATCTATTTGGTTGAGCATCCATCTTTCCTTTACTCGATTCGCCAATCGGTTTGTTGAACTTGGTGGCACCACTTACTTCTTTATTCCGACTTGGCATATCTCGTTTGTTGGTCCCTTGCCCCCACCTAGTCATCGAAGAAGTGTTAGGGAAAGAACGGACGACCTTTTCTTTTTAATTATTTTTCAACCTTTATGGCCATATGGACCATATCAATGACTTCAACATAGTGGTGTAGCTTCACAATATTTGCGATTTCACGATTAAGGTCATGAGAAATCGAGCCATGGCGCTTCTCGATCTTCTTCCACATCGCGAATCATGGCCACTTCCATTTCCTTGTAGTAATCCTCCACGCCTGCTGGCCTTGAGTTAAACTTTGAAGCTTTTGATACAAGTCCCGTGGTAATAGGCGTGAATAAATCGCTTTTCATAATCGCCTTCATTTCCGCCCATGTAGACACGGACATTCTCCATTGCGTCTTGGCTCAACGAGAGTTGATCCCACCATATTATGGCATAGTCGGAGAATTCTATAGTAGCTAACTTCACCTTCTTGCTTTCCGAGTAATTGTGGCACTCAAAACTAAGTCCACCTTCTTCTCCCATTCAAGATAGGCCTCAAGATCCGACCTTCCTTGAAAAGGTGAATCGCCATTTTAATATTTTTTAAATCATCACCGGTCCCTCTCGATCTCTTGGTCCCCGTACTCGCTGGCCTTGTCGCCTTGCACTTTGTCATGGCTCGATCACTTTCAACGCCACTTGCTTCATATAGATCATTTGCATGTTGCCATGGACGTTCGCCTCTTCTCGGAATAGGAGGGTGTTCGCATGTTGGCTTGCTCCTCCATTTGTTCCATTCGCTCATGAAGGGAATCGAATTGAGGTTGGAACAAACGAAATTTCTCACGATTGCTTGAACTTGTAGATCGGGCACTCCGCCCCGGAACGCTTTCTCCTTGGTTGAAGATTAACTCCTCCACCGGTGGCATTCGAGGCTCCTCCACTTGTTGCTCGTCGTTCCGGCTCCTTGACATGATGATTAAAATTAAGAAAATATCCTCACCACAAAAACCTCACAATTCACTCACAAGAAAAGAATTCACTCTTCTCGTGTTTCACTCTATTTTCACTTTTATCTTGATGTACTCTCTTGCCTTTACCTCTCAAATCGACTCGATATTCTAAAAGATACCTTAGACTTATCCCACTTGTGGGTCGACTTCAAGGGCCTAAACAAAGGAATATGATATGGTTTAGGTAGGCTCAAAAAAAAGAATGGTTTGAAGATGTGGCATCTATATAATTTTTTTTAAATAGCGTGAAATTTCACTAAGATGGATATAAAGGAGTGTAGAAAGTGATTTTGGGAAAATTTTTGTTGAAGTGTTTCCACTCTTTTTTTACGGATCTTTCATGTCTTTTCGTCTCGCACCTAGACCGTATGCAATATTTTTTTCAATTTTTTTCTTTTCGATTTTTTTAATTTTTTTTCCAAAACTACAATTTACGTACCTAAATTAACCAGCTCTGATACCAACTGATACGAGCTCGATTCGGATGATGTGACGAGTCGTAATATTTCCGATCGAATTAGATAGTGTCGACTTTAAAATAAATTCAAGTCTTGGTGTTTAAAATTAAATGGCTTTGGGGAAACAAGGAGTTTGATGGAGTGTTGTTTATTGGATATTTCAATGAAAACAAGTCGAACCCTTATTAGCAAATAAGGACCCGGGCTTAAGGTTTCAAAGAAAGAAAGGATTTGGGATAAAACCGATACCCTCTATTTAGCAAAATAGGAACCTACGGTATGAAGAACGCCACACCAATGGTGATAAGTTCGGAACAAAGTCAGATTGACGCCACTTGTTGAAGATAAGTCAATTTGAGCTTTGGAGAATAAAGAGAGTGAATTGCCTCACTAAAATGATATTTCATTCAGAAATTTGTCAAAAGTCCTTTTACAAGAAATTGAGCAACTATTTATAGTCTAATGTCTAATAGCCGAATGGACATATTCTAGACTTAATTTCTAAGCAAAAATTGAACAAAAATTCAGCTTAAATTCATGTATATGCTTGCATCAAGGTTAAATGAATAGAGACCAAGGAAGAGCTTTCAATGGACTTGGAAAAATGGCAGCAGCTACATTCGCCAATGGAGTTTAATGAGGTCATTCATGAAGCAACTATTGATGAAAAATTACCAGCATTAATTGGCAACTTGAACAGCCATTTAGAAGTGTGAATGGACGGTTTTGAAGAGCCTTGAAGTGTGAACATGGCTGAACCGAATAGACATAGTGTGAACAGCTTTTATATGCCCTTGGGAAGAGAATCGGCCAAGCTTGAAAGGATGAAAAGCTTGATCACTCTTGGCCGAATAGTTGCCTTGAAGAACACCAAAATTAATCAGCTTTTAATGCATTAATTCAGCTGCACATGCATCTTCAAATTCATTGAATCTCCATGCATGAATCGCCCAATTCATCTCCAAATTCATTTGCACCTAAAATAAACATGAACTTAATTAATTTCAAGCAAATTCATCTGAACTAAATTAAAATATAATGTGAACATCCTAAATAACATTGAGACAACTTAAATATTAACAAATCATAACACATAAATTCTGCTAGACAAATTTAAAACATGTAATAATTTAGACAAACTAAATGACATCAAGACATCTTTAATTTAACTAAATCAAGACATATTAAACACTTAAATTAATTTAAGACATATTTAAAAGCTGTAATGAAACTTATTTAAATGTTTATTTAAATGGTCTAAATTCCAAGATCAAATTAATTAGTTAGAACGAAATTCAACTTCAAAGAAGTTGAATATGTTTAGCCTGCTTTTAAACTCCTTGCTATCATTTTCTTCAACCTGCTCCACCATTGCTAAAATAGCATCTTTGAATCGTTTAGCTCTAGCTCGCGTTATTGGACCAATGGGCGCTTGATGGCTTCTTGTTCGTTCTCCATTTGGTTCAGAGGCAAGCTCACATCATCGCCCCAAACTTTGTCAACTAAAGTCAAACAGCCTCCTTGAATTGTTTAGCTCGTGATCGGGTGGTGGGACCTTGGGGCAACTCCAACGGCTCCTTGTTCGAGCTAGGTAGGACTTGAGGCGTGGCAGTATCAAACGATAGTCTCAAATTTTGAAATTGAGCTTAAATGAGCTGAAATGAGTTCATGGAGCTGAAATGAGCTAATTGGAGCTCAATGAAATGGAAATGAGCTAATTCACTCGCATGCGATTGCAAACAAGGCTCAGAGAGCTGGTCTGAGAGTATGCCCGGGGCATGGTCATATCATGCCCTCTATGGCTGATTACATCTATTTATAATGCTAGAACAAGGTAACCGAATGGTCAAAAACATCCACTTAATGTGCCATAAAAAACTGATGTCTTTTCTTATTCTTTGAACCAAATAACTCCTTCCATAAAATCACTTTAATTCAGCTGATTTGAATGTCTTTAATGGCCTAGAAAATGACTCTTGAGTTGTCCTTGGCTAGTTGAATAGTCACCATCTCTTAACCCGCTTTAATGACATTCAAAGGCTTGATTAATTTCTCTTGAAAGCTCCAAAAACGGCTGGAAGTGGAAGAGTTGCTGCTGAATTTTAAAGGGCATAAAATGCTCTTGAAAAACTCCTTTAATGATTTTAAGCTCCCTTTATAACAGCCCTTTTAGTTGTAACTCAAAAGAACTTGAACAGACCACTTAATTAAATGTGTAATGACCTTGAATTGTAACCACTATAAGCTAAAAGTCACCTGCAATAAACACATTAAAATGAGTTTATTAAACAAATGAAAACACTTATTAATCATAACAAACATTAAACTTACTTAAATAAATGAGCTAAAACATATATGCAATAATTATTCCAGCAACTAGTTTAATTAAAGAAGCATAATTTAAAAAACTTAATTTATGCATCAATAAATAATCCTAGGAACTAAATCAATTAAGAACAACACTTATTAAATAAAGTTCAACAAAAACACTTATTAATTAAAGCTAAGATGAGTTGAATAAATGTCCAAGAACTCATTTATTAAACTAAGATGCTAAATGCATGGTTTTGAAATGCAAATTTAACTAACATGAAAGTTACATAATTAAACTAACTTGACTTAATTTAATGATGCAAACTTAACTAACATGAAAGTTACATAATGCATGACTTTATTAAATGCGAACACATATTAATGATGTGCAAACTATGACATAATTAAAACACAAACTAAAATAACTAAAATTAATGAATCAAAGTCCTTATTTTCCAGCAGCCAAATTGATGACTAAAATTAAAACTTCATTTTGCACTTGGGCCCTCGAGTTTGGACCAATCTCGGTAGCATCGAGTTGTGTCGTAACATGATGCGAGGGATCGCATCATACCCTCCTCTTGAAAACGATTTGTCCTCAAATCGGGCCACTTGCTCAAGAAAAGTTTTCAAGATCATGACCCCTTTGTTCATGATCCCGATGAATTATTTTCAAAATTCGAGAACCACAAATGGCTTGGCAAGAAAGAAGGTCATTTGCATGCCATCCCTCTTTAGGAGGGTACCACCTAACATCGTCACCTACAAAACAATAAAACAAATTAGTGACACAATGAAGGTTAAACACAAAAGAACTTTCCAGATTTTAGTCACAACTTGAACAAATAAACTCAAAAGAACAACACATGGATCAAGACGGATCAAAAATGAAATTGATTTTACCTTTTACTTGATGGAAACAAACCCGATTCACAAGGTATTTAAAGATTATAGTTTTGAAAATTAGAATTGATGGTCCAAATCCTTGAACAATGATATGGAACAAGATTCACGGGATGAAAGACAAAGTTTTTGTTCACCATTTCAATTTGATCGAGAAAAATTTATGGCTAGTAACTTATGAAGAACTTGAAGCACATTAAAGTTAAAATCATGCAACACATGTTCGAATCCATTAAGCAACAATATACAACAACCTCTAGAATCAAAATTTGATTTTGACTTGGCAAGCCAACGAAATTCACATGTTTGGTTTTCGAACTAAATAAAGATAAAACTTGAAGCAAATAGAAGGGTCAACACATTGATTCAAAATACAATTTTGATACTCACCTTCGCTGACGTCAACTTAGGAATACAAGCTCGGGTTTAAAAACATGGTTTTGATCGGTCGCTCAGTAACGTAACAAAACTTCACTTTCACCAAGATATCACACATGCCAAATAAAGAAGATGTAGGCAAAAATAAATTCAAACAATCAAATCTCTCAAATCTCATACAAATATACGAAGATCTCACACTAAGATTTAAAAAATTTTCATTACCATCACGATCAAACAGATTGAGCGTTTCACATGAAAGCTCTTTATCAAACATGATCAGATTTTGTATTTGTGGATTTAATCGAACAACATCAAAAGATTTTTCAACACAAAACTTATTGAGTGAACAACTCTTCATGCCTCCACTTAAAACGAATTTATCAACCACAAATAGCGAGTAACAATTAACCAAATCAAAATAAGGAGATCTTTTTAAAACTAAATTATCGGAAATTTTATCAACAACTTTCAAACCCGATTGCCATGATTCATTGACTAAAAACTCCTTACCTTGCTTACCTTTAAGCGCTTGAACCTTACCTTTTTCGATCAAATGGAATCGTCTCTCATCAGGAAGGTAATGAAGTTGAAACTTGTCATTTGAATCTCTAGAAACCTGGAAAGAAGAAACAATACGAGGACAACTCGCAGATTGGTTAGTAAAAACATTCCTCGCTTTTTCTTGTTGAGTTTCATCTTTCCACTCGTTTCTTTTCAACTTCTCTTTCTTTTCCACAATCTCTTTGTTTGTTGAAAACTCACTTTCACTCATCAATTCTCTTTCATTTTCAACAACACTTGTTTCTCGCACTCCTTCTTTTCTTTCTCCAATCTTTTTCTCTTTTTCAATTTTTGTTTCTTTTTAGTTTCTTTTTCTCTCGTCACTCTTTTCTTCTCTCAACTTTATTACAAAATGGAGATAATACAAAAGAATCGAACAATAGACTTTTCGTTGGAAAGAAGTGGAAGAATCTTCATAAGAGTCACGATCAACTCTTTGTGAATAAACCTCCATGGATGAGTTCTTATATGAACCACATTCACTTCTTCGTAAGGATTTTTCCGTAGATGAATACTTTGATGCATCGAAGAATGACTTGTGCTTTCTCGTTCGTTACCTTGATAGGCTTCAAACTCGCAGACTAGATTTATTTGGCCTAAATTCCTTGAAGAATAGGAATCGGATAAGGGTCTCTTTTCACATATTTGTCGAATGTTCGTCTCCTTGATGATCTCATTTTCGTCCTTTCATTTGGATAAATTTGCTCTCATTGGGTTCTTGCTCGATGACTCCGCTCTTCAACACGATCCAATCGTTTCTTGATGGGTTTGAGTTTTCGATCAAATAGATGCTCCATTTCATGCGTAAAGGCTTGGAGTGTAAAATCTGGCACACTTCCTCCAACAATTCTTACAGGATGGAATCCAACTCCCTTGTCTGAATTTTTTTCCAGACTTCATGACATTTTTTTTAAAAACTCACAACAAAGAATCTCACTATCCACTCACAAAGAAATCTCACACACTTGGCTTTTTTTTTCTCTCGAATAAACTCACTACTCTCTTGCCTCTTTCCACTCACTCCTCCTCTCTAAGTTCTTAGGAATTATTTAAACTTAATAGGCGGTTGTTGTGGGTCGAAACACAAACTTGATGTTTGGGCTTGGAAAGAATATTGTAGGACAAAGGAAAGTAGGCTTGAAACAAAGAAATGTAAATGTTTGGTGTGGCGAAAAGTAGAAGGTAGTAATGACTAAAATTTGGGCAAGAAACAAAAACTAAATTTCAAAACAAGCTCTCTTTTTTTCACAATTTTTTTCAATTTTTTTTCACAACTTGATATCCAATCTTTTAAGTTTGAATGGAAACTAGTTTTTTTAATTTTTTGAATTTTTTTCGAGTTTTTTCGAGAAACTACTATACCGTAATGCCGACAACGTTGATTCTTACTCCAAATTCGCTAGCTCGATACCAATTTGATACGAACTCGTCTCGTGATGTTTTGGTCGTATGTGTTGCCCAATCGTGAATTGAGTAAGGATGGATTCGTTTGGTTTTAAAATGAAACAAAATAGAGATAATGGCTTCAAACAAAGGTAATAAACAAAATAAAGAGGAAACAATAACAAATTAATTGGCTAAGACCGAAAATGAACCAACAATAACGAATTGTTGACCGAATCTCAAAATGGTCTTTAGGTGTTTTTGGTTAAAGGAAACAGAAAGGAACCTTGACCCACTATCAACTATGATAGGAACCAAAGGTATATTGAACGCCACATCAAAGGTGATAAGTTCAAGAACAAAGAAAAGATGGAGGCCACAAGCTATGCTTGATAAGTCAAATCAATTCGAAGAACAAAGAGAATTGGATAGCTCACAATTCAAATATTTCATCTATATTCAGCAAAAGTTCTCGCCTCTATGGCTGATTACATCCATTTATAATGCTAGAACAAGGTAACCGAATGGTCAAAAACATCCACTTAATGTGCCATAAAAAGCGATGTCTTTTCTTATTCTTTGAACCAAATAACTCCTTACATAAAATCACTTTAATTCAGCTGATTTGAATGTCTTTAATGGCTTAGAAAATGACTCTTGAGTTGTCCTTGGCTAGTTGAATAGTCACCATCTCTTAACCTGCTCCTTAATGACACTCAAAGGCTTGATTAATTTCTCTTGAAAGCTCCAAAACATTTGGAAGTGGAAGAGTTGCTGCTGAATTTTAAAGGGCATAAAATGCTCTTGAAAAACTCCTTTAATGATTTTAAGCTCCCTTTATAACAGCCCTTTTAGTTGTAACTCAAAAGAACTTGAACACCACTTAATTAAATGTGTATGACCTTGAATTGTAACCACTATAAGCTAAAAGTCACCTGCAATAAACACATTAAAATGAGTTTATTAAACAAATGAAAACACTTATTAATCATAACAAACATTAAACTTACTTAAATAAATGAACTAAAACATATATGCAATAATTATTTCAGCAACTAGTTTAATTAAAGAAGCATAATTTTAAAAACTTAATTTATGCATCAATAAATAATCCTAGGAACTAGATCAATTAAAAACAACACTTATTAAATAAAGTTCAACAAAACACTTATTAATTAAAACTAAGATGAGTTGAATAAATGTCCAGCAACTCATTTATTAAACTAAGATGCTAAAATGCATGGTTTTGAAATGCAAATTTAACTAACATGAAAGTTACATAATTAAACTAACTTGACTTAATTTAATGATGCAAACTTAACTAACATGAAAGTTACACAATGCATGACTTTATTAAATGCGAACACATATTAATGATGTGCAAACTATGACATAATTAAAACACAAACTAAAATAACTAAAAATTAATGAATCAAAGTCCTTATTTTCCAGACCAATTTGACAAACTAAAATTAAAAACTTCATTTTGCACTTGGGCCCTCGAGTTTGGACCAATCTCGGTAGCATCGAGTTGTGTCGTAACATGATGCGACAGGGATCGCATCATTTCCACATTGATTTTCCAAATTCATTAAGGATCTAGACATGGGAAATAATTCTACAAATATGAACAGGTCATTCAAATAAACACATATCCCACAACGCACTCTATCAAGTGGATTTGAATGAAGACTCATGAGTCAAACAATTAACTCGATTTGTCGATCCTTCACCATGGAAAATCCCATCCAATGGACAAAGGATTTTAACGAATAACCACAAGTCAACAAAAGTCATTTAAGCAAATATGTGGGAAAAATATTAATCGGCCAAAAGAAACAAGATCACTTAGTCGAATCAAGTTTTGCAAATGTAAATTTAGCAGTGGCCAATAATATTTCACTTCTTCATCAAACTTGTCATTTTCACGAATGTTATCACTTTTTGAACAAAATAGAGATGTTTTTAATTCTTGAAACTAAACCTTGTCTATCCTTGAGATTATTGATTTGAGGATCGGTTTTACCATTTTCTTGCAATATGAATCTTCTCTCTTGTGAATATAACGTAATCGAAGTCGCTTGGTGGAATTAACTCGAAAAGAAAAGTCATGAAAATATCGGTTAAATAAAACACTTTTCTTTTCTCATCCATTGATCCTTCACTCTCTTTTTCGTTGCTCTTGTTTTCTCACAATCTCGATTCTTTTCTCTCAATCTCTCTTCTTTCTTTTCTTTTGAATCATTTTTCTTTTCTTTTTCACTCTCTCTCAATTTCTTTTTCTGTTCTTTCAAATTCTCCAAAGATTGCTTTATTCGTTGTTGATCTTCCATCACTTATTGTGGAGACAAAGGGGCCAAAGTGATATTTTTGCCTTTGTGCTTGAACGAATATTGGTTAGAGAACCCATTGTGCTTGACTCGCCGATCAAATTGCCACGGCCTCCCAAGCAGTAAATGGCCCGCATGCATGGGTACAATGTCGCACAAAATCTCGTCTTGGTATTTTCCAATTGAGAAGGGAATCAATGCTTGTTTGGTTACCTTAAGTCTGACTCCTTCATTGAGCCATTGCATCTTATAAGGACTTGGATGCTTAAAAGTTGCCAAAGCAAGTTTTTCCACCATAAGTGTACTTGCGACATTCGTGCAACTTCCACCGTCGATTATGATACGACCCTAGCCAAGGACGCCCTTGATTTCAGCTTGAATTCAGCTCCTCAAGCTCCATTTAGCTTGGTTCAGCTCACCGAATTTTATTTTAGCTCACATGAGCTTAATTCAACTCGTTTGAGCTTGGTTTAAATTCAATTCAGCTCATTATTAGCTCTTTAGCTAAATTAATTTTATTTGCTGGAATAAATTAATTATTTAAGTTAATTAGTTAATTTAGTTCTGACTCTTAATTACTTGTCGACTTATTACATGTTATAATTATGTTGTGTTAGCGAATTTAATTAGGTGGTGGATTATATTTAATTTGTCTTAATACCATTTAGTTCAGCCAAATATACATTTTCATTTAATTTAGTTCATGTTTTTTTTGTAGGATGGTGAATGCATGAAGGAGCATTAAAGTCCAAGTGCATGAATGGTTCAAATACAACGTATGGGAGTATACATGAATGGCTAAATACATGAATGGTTGGATTCATGGATATGGCTCATTTTATGATAATTCAAGGTGTTTATTCAGCCAAGAAGAGCAACTAAATTCATTCTCCAAAAGTGGCCGATGCACTTCCCAAAACAACACCTATGCGTTCACATTTGGAGTTCACACCAAGGACCATTTGGCTGATCATTGTTCACACTTCCAAAGACTTTTCCAACTCCTTTTCACACCTTCAAGGCTGTTCACGTTCACCTTTAATGCTGGTATCTTTTCACCAAGAATTACATTTTAATGAGCTCATTTAAGCTCAATTGGTGAACCTAGCTGCGCCATTTCTCCAAGTGCATTTGCTCTTCTAGAAATCGCCCTTGAGCTTCAAATTCAGCTGAATTTAGCTCCACAATTTAGTTTTTATTTCCAAAATTTTCTAGCATTTTCTAGCCTAATTAATTACTTAGACATTAAGTCTTTGTTTTGGCCATTCGGCTACCTAGTGAACACTATAAATAGTGTTCATTTTCATTGTAAAAGGACTTTTGACTTTTGATCATTTGAATGAACTTTGTTCAAAGAGTGAGTTTTCTCCTCTCTAAATTTGTACGAAGTTTCGATCGACTTATCTAGTGTGCTAGTGGCGTCTATCGTTCTCTTTTGAACTTATCACCTTGCTTTGGTGTGGCATTCAACCCTTCTACAATTTCGTAATCCCACCTTAAACCGAATAGAAATCGGGTGACACTTTTTAGTGTTGAATCGTTTACGTGTTTAAGCTCATTTATCCATTCTCACCGAATATCTTATATTTTATCTTTATTATTTTATCCTTAGCCAACCTTTAAAACCATTTGAAAGCTTCGCATCTTTAGCCTTATTTCATCCTATTTCGATAACTCAACTATTCCTCGTCGACGATTGGGCAATTACGTGAAACGACTCGATTAACCGGCCGAATCGCATCATTTGGTATCGAGCTTGCAAAACGAGGAGCATCGACGTTCAGTAGCTATCTCGAAGATAGGTTTGTAAAAAAGTTTCAAAAAATAAAAAAATCTCGAGTTGTAATTTTATTTTATTTTCTTTTCTTTATTGTATTTGGCTTACTATTGTATTGGATTAAAAAAGAAAGAAAATCGAAAAATTCAAAAAAAGAGAAGAGGATTTCATGAATTTTGAAGATATTTTGGTATTATTCAATTGTATTTGAAGTGAAAAAATTGAAGTATAAAAAAAAGAAGTGAAAAGTCTTGTGAGTTTTATTTTGTTATTATTTCTTGTTACCTCCGAGCATCCATTCCTTCTACCCCAAAAAAAAACGCCACACATACTTTGATTTTTTATTTTTCCTTATTTCAGCCTACCCTATACACCCTAACGTTATCCTTTGCACCCATTTGAAGCCGACCCTCTAAACCGCAATAAGTCTCCTTGAAACAAAATACGAATTCACGAGAGTGAGATGAGTGGAAAAAGGCACGAGTGGTGAGTACATTAGAGCGAGCAAAAGCCATTAAACGAGCGTAAACACGAGTGGTGTGCTATCCAATTTTCTTTGCGAGTGAAACGTGAGATTTTTGTGGTGAGGTATTTAATTTTTGTTTTGTTTTAATTATTTTTTTAGTAATTAAATCATGTCTCAAGAAGAATTCTCTACCGATGAATTTCAATACTTGGTGAACGAGATGGGCCGAATTTTGGAGGAAGAACTAAGCCCATTAAAAAGACGTTTGAACCGAGTGGAGGAAAAGTCCCAACGGAAACAAAATCCACCAAGTCGAGAAACAGAGTCGAGATCATCACGGTAATACGCGTCCAAAGACTACTCGCTAAGAGATTCTTATCGGGATTTCTATTCAACGAGGAACTCAAGACGAAGGAAAGCAAGTTTTGAGTTTGAAGCTTTTCAAGGTGACGAACGAGGAATCACAAGTAGTCCTTCATATGCACCAAGGTATTCGTCCGCCAAGAATCAATCTCGAAGAGGTGATCATTTTTTGTATGAAAGTCGTTCTAATTATACCCAACGAGAGTCATTTTGTGCTGATTCATTTGCAACATCTCCATCCTATAATGAAAGAGCGAGGCAAAAAGAAAAAGAAATAAGAAGAAAAGAAAGACAAGAAATGTTGATGAGAGAAAATGAGCATATATGGAATGAAATCGAGAGACGAAAAAAGAAATGAAAGAAAAGGAACAAGAAATCAAAAAGTGAGAGAAAAGAAAATGAAGAGAAAGAATTCAAAAAGAAATTGAGATTGAACAAGAGTGCAAGCGAGAAAGAGAAATCGAAAGAAAAGAAGAAAAGATTGAAAAGAAAAGAAATCCAAAAGAGAGTGAGGTCGAAAATAAAATTGAAAATGAGAGAGGAAATGAAAAGAGAAAAAAGAAGTTGAGATTAGAAAAGAAACGAGAGAAAAGAGATAAACGAACCGAAAAAGTGAGGAGCATTTCAACTAATCCATATGAAACTTGTTCTTATTCATTTCTTCTTTCCAGTGCCCGAGATATCAAACGATAATTTTCAACTTCACTACCTTTTCGATGAAAGACATTTTCATATGGTTAGTATAGGTAAGGTTGAAGATGAAAACGTGCCCCAAGAGTTCAAAGGCAAGCGAGGTGAGGAAATGTTAACGATCGAGTCACGACCACCAGGTTTGAAAATTGTTGAAATACTTTTTAGTGACTTAATTTCTAAACGCTCTCCTTATTTTGGTATGATTAATTGCTACTCCCTGAATGTGGTTGATTTTTGTTCCAATCAACAAACCAAAGATTTAATTTTGCGTGATGACGATTTTTCACGAAAGGCGATTAAATTTTTCATTTGTGACAATTTTGTGCACCAATTAACGCTTTGTGGAAAATCCATGAATTTGTGCAAGTATGAATTGATGAATGTAAAAAGTTTTAACTGTTTGTCCCTGTGTATGCAAAAATCCCACTGGTTTAACGTGTTTGGTTTAATGAAATTTTTGCTACATTTTGGCATGAATACTCAAAATCAAGTTTTTAAACCCGGAATCTATTTTGGTTCATTTTATGGGAAAGTCAAGCTTCATCAATTTTGTGTGAACAATTTCTATTGTTTTGATAATTGGGAGTTGAATAAGGAATTGAGGTATGAAAAATTTGATTTCAATTTAAATTCATTCCTTAATCCATTTTTGTGGTTGTATTTGAAGTTCGTATTTCATTTCGTTAAGGTTAATTCAGCCACAGAGATTCGATTAGACTACATTTCCGAGGAGAGAAGATTTATGATGATCGACAAAGGTAAAAATGATCCTTGCTTTTCCATCCCTCGAGGTAAACAAGGTATGACTTACGAGAACTTTAAAATTTCTCTGCCCTATTCGGTTGGTAATAAACTTTTTGTTGGAGAATTGGTTGCTGCAAGGTATTTAAATTGTGATGTGTTTAACTGTTCAGCTTTATTTAAAAATGAATCATCTGTTTTGCTTGATGCTGATGATGCGATTTTGGAAGAACCAATCGTTCAATTTCCATTGCAAGGTTTTACTGTGCATTCATCTGTTTGTGATAAAAATTGGTGTTCAATAAGTTGTGGTGAGGAGTTTATTTGCTTGATCGATGAACGGATTAAGTTGATTATGTCCACATGTCTCTTGAAAATTTTTGGTAAGATTCTCCTTGATGACAAGTTTGTTGAAAAGGTGAAAGATCAATGGCCACTGTTAAGCTTAACTATGCAAGATTTAAGCCGATTAAGTGGTAAAATCATAACTTGCAAAAAGCTTTGTTCAATCGATTGTGGGTATGAAATTTGGAAAATACCTTCTTGCAAGGATTATGAATGTTCTACCTAAATGGTACTTGGGCCACATATTTGCTCAAATGAATTCTTGATGATTTGTGATTACTCATTTAAAATAATTCCTTCGTTTGATGAGACTTTGTATGGTGAAGATGTAACAAAACAGTTTGGTAGTTTGTTTTATTTGTGTTCGATTCCGTTTGATCGAGGAAAGATGAGTAAGCGGAGCTATGATCGAGTGAACCAACGGCTCGACTTGAGGACAAGTCGTTCAAAAGAAGGGGGAATGATACGACCCTAGCCAAGGACGCCCTTGATTTCAGCTTGAATTCAGCTCCTCAAGCTCCATTTAGCTTGGTTCAGCTCACCGAATTTTATTTTAGCTCACATGAGCTTAATTCAGCTCGTTTGAGCTTGGTTTAAATTCAATTCAGCTCATTATTAGCTCTTTAGCTAAATTAATTTTATTTGCTGGAATAAATTAATTATTTAAGTTAATTAGTTAATTTAGTTACAGCTCTTAATTACTTGTCAGCTTATTACATGTTATAATTATGTTGTGTTAGCCGAATTTAATTAGGTGGCTGGATTATATTTAATTTGTCTTAATACCATTTAGTTCAGCCAAATATACATTTTCACTTAATTTAGTTCATGTTTTTTTTGTAGGATGGCTGAATGCATGAAGGAGCATTAAAGTCCAAGTGCATGAATGGTTCAAATACAACGTATGGGAGTATACATGAATGGCTGAATACATGAATGGTTGGATTCATGGATATGGCTCATTTTATGATAATTCAAGGTGTTTATTCAGCCAAGAAGAGCAACTAAATTCATTCTCCAAAAGCTGGCCGATGCACTTCCCAAAACAACACCTATGCGTTCACATTTGGAGTTCACACCAAGGACCATTTGGCTGATCATTGTTCACACTTCCAAAGACTTTTCCAACTCCTTTTTCACACCTTCAAGGCTGTTCACGTTCACCTTTAATGCTGGTATCTTTTCAGCCAAGAATTACATTTTAATGAGCTCATTTAAGCTCAATTGGCTGAACCTAGCTGCTGCCATTTCTCCAAGTGCATTTGCTCTTCTAGAAATCGTCCCTTGAGCTTCAAATTCAGCTGAATTTAGCTCCAGCAATTTAGTTTTTATTTCCAAAATTTTCTAGCATTTTCTAGCCTAATTAATTACTTAGACATTAAGTCTTTGTTTTGGCCATTCGGCTACCTAGCTGAACACTATAAATAGTTGTTCATTTTCATTTTAAAAGGACTTTTGACTTTTGATCATTTGAATGAACTTTGTTCAAAGAGTGAGTTTTCTCCTCTCTAAATTCGTACGAGTTTCGATCTGACTTATCTAGTGTGCTAGTGGCGTCTATCATTCTCTTTTGAACTTATCACCTTGCTTTGGTGTGGCGTTCAACCTTCTACAATTCCATAATCCCACCTTGAAGCAGAATAGAAATCGGGTGACACTTTTAGTGTTGAATCGTTTCTGGTGTTTAAGCTCATTTATCCATTCTCACCGAATATCTTATATTTTATCTTTATTATTTTATCCTTAGCCAACCTTTAAAACCATTTGAAAGCTTCCGCATCTTTAGCCTTATTTCATCCTATTTCTGATAACTCAACTATTCCTCGTCGACGATCAGGCAATTACGTGAAACGACTCGATTAACCCGGGCCAAATCGCATCAGATTACAACGCTACAAACCTTTCCATGAACATAACAACGGGTATGAAACAAATTCTCGCGTTGCGGTTCACCTATAGAGCTTTGTGCACTGATGTGAGCTTGCCTACGAACCAAGTAGAGAACGAATAAGAAGACATTAAGCTACCTATTGGTCCAATAACGCGAGCTAGAGCTAAACGATTCAAAGATGCTATTTCAGCACTTGTGGAACGAATTGAGGAAAAAGATAGCAAAGAGCTTAGAGATGAGCTGAACATTTTCAACTTCTTTGAAGTTGAATTTCGTTCCATCTAATTAATTTGCTGCTAGAATTTTTGAACCATTTAAATAAGCTTTAATTTAGTTTTACTACAGCTTATAAATATGTCTTTAATAATATAAGTGTTTAATATGTCTTGATTTAGCCAAATTAAAGATGTCTTGATTTCATTTAGTTTGTCTAAATTATTACATGTTTTAAATCATCAAATTAATTTATGTGTTATGATTTGTTAATATTTAAGTTGTCTCAATGTTATTTAGGATGTTCACATTATACTTTAATTAGTTCAATTGAATTTGTTTTGAACTAATTAAGTTCATGTGTTTTATTGTAGGTGCAAATTAATTAGGAGATTCATTGGGAAGATTCATGCATGAAGATTCAATGAATGAGAACATGCATGTGCAGCTGGTACATTTCAAGCATTGAAGCTGAATTAATTTGGTCATTTTTCAAAGCAACTATTCAGCCAATTCATCACCCCAAGTCATGGCCGATTCTATTCTCAAGGAGGCATTAAGATGTTCACACCGTGTCCAGCCATGTTCACACCTTATGGCCTTTCAAAACCGTCCATTCACACTTCCAAATGGCTGTTCAAGTTGCTAATTATTGCTGGTAATTTTTCAGCAAGAGTTGCTTCATGAATGACCTTATTAAACTCCATTGGCCGAATGTAGCTGCTGCCAATTTTCCAAGTTCGTTGAAAGCTCTTCCTTGGTCTAAATTCAGCCGAACATTGATTCAAGACCATTCATGAATTTTAGCTCAAGATTAGTTCAATGTTTACTTAGTTTTTAAGATTTGAAATTGTCCATTCGGTTACCTGCACTTAAACTATAAATAGTTGATGAATTTCTTGTAAAAGGACTTTTGACGAATTTCTGAATGAAATATCATTTTAGTGAGGCAATTCACTCTCTTTATTCTTCAAAGCTCAATTGACTTATCTTTACGAGTGGCGTCAATCTGACTTTGTTTCGAACTTATCACCTGATGCGAACAGATCCATGAGCTACCTAGTGATAATGGCTCTTCTCTCAAACTGCCCAAAGGACCCATTACTCGAGCTAGGGCCAAGAAGTTCAAGGATGCAATTTCAACCTTGGTGGATCGAGTTTGGGGTGAATCCGTAGCTGGTTTACTTGAAAGCTCATGGGCTAGCAATATGAGCAAACCATGCATCCTACTTCAAGTTCATTCAGCTCAACCATAGTTCATTGAGCTCATCTTTAGCTCATTCAGCTCGTCTTCGTTTTTCTCCTAGCTCAACTTAAGCTTATTTGCGTTTAAATATTTATTTTGCTGGAATAATTATTTAAGTTGTTTGTTAAATTAGTTAAGCTAATTAATTAAGTTAAATACTGGTCAAATAATTAATAAGTGTTATTAAATATGTCCTAAACTCATACAAATCTTTGATTAGTTCACCGAATTTTATTAGCAGATTTTTACATTCATTTGCTGCCCATTTTAATGTGTTTAAAACATAATTAATTTGCTGATTTAAATTGGTGCAGGAATTCTTCTTGGACGGCATGGGTGCATGCACCTTAGGTTCATTGCATTTGGCCGATACATGCATGGTACCCCAAAGGAATGTTCAGCCGAATTTGCCAACTCCAAACATCTACATGCAGCCCATTTCAAGTGTTCACATGAGGGACTATTCAGCTGATGGTGTTCACACATATTTGACTCTCCAAAACCGACTTTTCACACTTGTGTGGCTGTTCAACAACTCTCTTTAATGTAGCTATTTTTCAGCCAACAATTGCCAAATTAATGAGTTATTTAAGGGCATGGCCGAACCTAGTCATGGCCAATTAAATGACGGTGCATTCATCTCTACAAGGTTCATTTCCTTAATGTTTAAGCTGCCTCTTGGAGATCTCATTCAGCTGAACCATACTAGTGAATTAATTCTGGAATGATCATGAATTTTCCTTAGCTATTAAGTGTGTCTATTCGGCTAGCCTAGGGATTACTATAAATATTTGTTTGATAATTTGTCAAAGGACTTTTGCCATTTTGATTATTGAATTAAGTATTTTGTGAGGAATTCTTCCTCAATTTTGTCCAAAGACTTAGTTGGCTTATCTACTAGTTAGTGGCGTCAACCTTTGTTCTTTGCATCCTAACTTATCACTTTCACCCAAAGTGTGGCGTTCATTTGATACCGAGGTTCCTATCTTTGATAGATAGTGGGTCGAGGTCCTTTTACATTCGTTTTCATCCACCTTAAAGACATATAAGATTCGGGTCAACATTTTCCTTAGTGTTGGTTCATTCTTGTTTTAAGCTTTTCTTTCCATTTCACCTTAAACCAAAAATTCCATACCTTTAATATTTGTTTTCTTTCTTTCTTAGCCGAAATACCTTACCAACCAATTCCTTTTAACCTTAAATGAACCATAAACACCTTCATTGAATAAACATAACCTTTTGAATCAAGTCGAACGAAACTTCATCGTTAGAACGATCGGCAACAAAACGACTCGGAATCATCCACGAGGCCTGGGCGTATCATCACCCTTGGTGTGGCGTTCACAAATATACCGAAGGTTCCTATTTTGCTAAATAGAGGGTCTCAGTTTTATCTACCATCCTTTTTCTTTTTCTTTGAAACCTTTAAGCTCGGGTCCTTATTTGCTAATAAGGGTTCGTTCTTGTTTCATTGGAAACCATTTTATTCCCATTTTGCGTCCTAAGCCATTTAAAACCATTATAACTCATCTTATTGAATTTGAACTAAATCGACACTACCTAAATTTGATCGGGAACATAATATGACTCGTCACATCATCTGAAACGAGCTCGTATCATGCACTAAGACTTCTTTTAACAACGAGCATTTCGCCTTCAACAGCAAACTCTATCTCATCTTCATTATCGGAAGGATTGTTAATCTCTTCTTCATTCTTGTCTATTTCCTCTTCCAATTCTATTTCACCATTAGGGAGTATCACCATTGTGTTGCGATTTGGGCATTGGCTCGCTATGTGCCCTCTCCCTTGACACTTAAAACACTTAATATCGCGTGTTTGGGATTGAGTATTTTCAATGGCCTTACCTTTGCTAGATTCGGCCACAGACTTGTTGGACTTCATGGGCACCACAGTTTCTTTTGATTGATTCGTTGAAACATTCTTACTTGCCCCTTGGTTCCACTTAGATGCATTCGAAGAGGAATAACCACGTACGGCTCCTTTCATCTTGAGTTGCTTTTTCGACCTTGATCGTCATGTGAACCATATCGACGATCTCTACGTAGTGTTGCAACTCAACTATGTTGGCAATTTCACGGTTAAGCCCGGCTAAAAATCGAGCCATAGTTGCCTCTCGATCTTCCTCCACATTCGCTCGAATCATGGCAACTTCCATCTCCTTGAAGTAATCTTCCACGCTTCTCGTCCCTTGTGTAAGATTTTGAAGTTTTTGGTACAACTCCCGATGGTAGTACGAAGGGATAAAACGTCATCGCATTACAGCCTTCATCTCGGTCTGTGTTTGGATAGGACGCTCGCCATTTCGTCTCCGGCTAGTCGTAAGTTGGTCCCACCAAACCATTGCATAGTCAAAAAACTCGATAGCAGCCAACTTAACTTTCTTGGCCTCAGAATAGTTATGGCATTCAAATATGAGCTCGATCTTTTTCTCCCACTCGAGATAAGCTTCAGGGTCTGATCGTCCTTGGAATGAAGGGATTGACAACTTAATGCTTTTCAAGTCATCATCGAACCTCTCTCGATTTCGTTGGCCTCGGTTGCGTAGGCCTCTTCATTGGACATTCACATTGGACCCTTGATCACTTTCGTGTTCAATCGGCTCAGAAGATTCATCATGATACGATCTCAGTTTAGTAGTTGAACCCGAGTCGTTTAGTTCCCGATCGTAAATGTAGAAGTGTATTAGAAAAGAAGAAGAGAAAATATAATTAAGTTCAAAGAGGTAAGGTAGGTTCGTTCAAAGTAGGTTGTGGAATTTGGTTTAAGTCTAAATGGTATGATTAGGTTGGTTGAGTTCGGTTTAGGAATAATTCAAGAATGGTCTTTAGTTTTGGTGCGATTTGGTATTCAGAAAATGGTACGATATGGTATGGGATTTGGTACGAAATGGTAATGGTTCAAAAAGGTCAAGAAAGAACCAACACTAAAAAGAGTGTGATACGATCTCGGTTTAGTAGTTGAGTCCGAGTCGTTTGGTTCCCGATCGTAAACGAAGAAGTAGATTAGACGAGAAGGAGTTAGAATATATTTGTGTACAAAGAAGTAAGATAAGTTTGTGCAAAGTTGGATGTGGATTTGGTTTAAGTCGAAATGGTATGAATAGAATGGAAGAGTTCGGTTTAAGATAATTAAGAAATGGTATTTGGTTTTGGTACGTTTTGGTATTTGGGAATTGGTACGAAATGGTATGGAATTGGTATGAAATGGTATGGTATTTGGTACGAATTGGTAATGGTTCAAAGAGGTCAAGAATGAACCAACACTAAAGAAAAGTGTCGACCCGAAACTTATAGGACCTAAATGAATTGGAAATGGTTGAAAAGGACCTTGACCCGATACTTAGGAAAGTATGAACCAAAGGTATCAAAGGTGAACGCCACACTCGGGTTTAAGGAGTGATAAGTTCGGAAAAGACTCGAAAAGATGCCACTAAAAGCTTAGATAAGTCTTACGGGTCTCGAACGAAATTTGAGAGAAAATGCCTCACAATTTTGGCAGCAATTCGCTAATTAAAAATGTCAAAAGTCCTTTACAAAGTAAAATTTTAGCTATTTATAAGCAACACCTAAGCTAGCCGAATGGTCACTTACATTCCTTAAAAATTAAGCAAATGAATCACTTAAATGAACTAGCTAGATTCGGCTGAACATGGAGCTCCATTAGACACCTTCTAGATGAAGCATTGGACTTAGAAAAACTTGGATGATGTATGGATAGCTAGGTTCGGCCAATGGGCATAAATTAGCTCATTTATGTTGTAACTTTTGGCTGAAAGGTGACCAGCAATTAAGAGGATAATGAGCAGCCAATTCAAGTGTGAAAGCTCAACGTTGAAGAGTCATGGAGTGTGAACACATGGAACCGAAAAGCCAAGATGCATCCAGCAAATGTGAAAGGAATTAATGGGCAGCTTTGGAGTTGGAAACATTAGCTCCCTTGGCCGAATAGTCACCTAGGAATGTTGAATTCAGCTCACCAATTTGATGCATGTATCTCCAGGTGCAATGTATCTAACATGCATGCACCTTGCTAAAATGAATCTTCAAATTCGCTAACCTTGTTAAATGATCCCACACATTCTACCAACCTATATAAATAAGAAGAACTAAAATTAATATGATATTTAGCTGAACAAAATTAATATTAAAACCATGAAACATTAATTCGGTCAACTATATCACTAAAATCAACTCATTAAATTCGGCAGCTTTAAAGCAACTTAAAATCATGTAATAAAACTTGACATATTAAAAACATGCAACAAACATATTAATAAGCTGTAATAAACTAATTAAATCGACTTAAATAAATATTCAACTATTAAATTAATGTCTAGTTGATATTAAGTGAATTGAAAAGGTTTGACCGAAGTTGAGCTAATTTGAGCTCATTGAGCTGAAATGGAAGTTAATTCAGCTCGTATTAAAGTGCACGGATTGCTTTTTGAGTTGGTCCAAGCTTCCTCGATGTGACCAACCAAGATCTCGCCTCAAACTTTGTCAACTAAAGTCAAACAGTCTCCTTGAATTGTTTAGCTCGTGATCGGGTGATGGGACCTTGGGGCAACTCCAACGGCTCCTTGTTCGAGCTAGGTAGGACTTGAGGCGTGGCCGTATCATCCTCCCCCTCTTCAAAGCGATTTGCCCTCAAATCGGAATCGCATCAAAAGGGATAAATCGAGACATTAAAACTTGCACTTATATTATACTCACCGGTAGATCAAGTCGATAAGAGTTCTCGTTGATTCGCTCCAAAACTTGAAAAGGTCCGTCACCACGTGGTAGTAGCTTTGACCTTCGTTGGGCGGGAAAACGTTCCTTTCTCATGTGAACCCAAACCCAATCACCCGGTTCGAAGATAACTCTTTTACGACCCTTGTTCGCCTTCCGAGTATAACTTTTGGTTTTTGCTTCAATGTTGGCTCGAACTTTCCGATGTAACTCCTTTACATATTCGGCCTTTTTTCTAGCATCTGCATGGATAAGTTGATCATTAAGCAAAGACACTAAATCTAAAGGAGTTAACGGGTTAAATCCATAAACGATTTCAAAAGGAGAGTGTTTGGTTGCGAATGAACGGATCGGTTATCGCGAATTCAATATGCGTAGACACTCTTCCCATGTCTTGAGATTTTTCGTATGATGGCTCGTAACAAAGTTGATAGCACTCGGTTGACCACTTCCGTTTGTCCATCTGTTTGGGGGTGGCAAGTGGTTGAAAATAGCAACTTAGTTCCGAGCTTTCCCCAAAGCGATCTCCAAAAATGGCTCAAAAACTTCGCATCTTGATCAGAAACAATCGTCCTCGGGATGCCATGCAAACGAACAATTTCCTTAAAGAAAAGATTAGCAATGTGAATGGCATCATCAGTTTTTGAACAAGAAATAAAATGAGACATTTTTGAGAAACGATCAACAACAACAAAAATAGAGTCCTTCCCCGTCTTAGTCCTAGGCAATCCAAGGACAAAATCCATAGAGATGTCCTCCCAAGGTGCGTCGGGTATAGGGATTTGGCGTATACAACCCGTGTGGCTTAATCTTGGATTTGGCCTTCTTGCACGTCACACATCGCGCACACACTCGTTCGACGTCCCTTTTCATTTTCAGCCAATAAAAATGCTCTTGAAGGGTTGCTAATGTTTTTCCAACGCCGAAATGGCCCATAAGGCCTCAGCTATGCGCCTCATGTACTAATGGTCTCGTACGGAACTCCGCGGCACACATAATTTTCCTTCTCTAAAAAGAAATCTGTCACTCCTATAAAACTTATCAATAGCAACACTTTCACAAGCAACAAACATTTCTCCAAAATCATCATCAGCAGGATATAAATCTTTTAACAATGCAAAACCAAGCATTTTAGAATCCAAATACGACAAAATGGTATACCTTCTTGAAAGAGCATCAGCTACGATATTTTTTTTACCCTTTTTATATTTAATGACATAGGGAAATGACTCCAAATACTCCACCCACTTAGCATGACGTTTGTTTAATTTGTGTTGTCCCTTAATGTGCTTTAACGCTTCATGATCCGAATGGATCACGAACTCCTTTGGCCACAAATAATGTTGCCAAGTCTCGAGAGCGCGGATAAGTGCATACATCTCCTTGTCATAAACGGGGTAGTTTAGCACAGCACCATTCAACTTTTCACTAAAGTAAGCGATCGGTCTCCCGTCTTGAGTCAACACGGCACCTATTCCAACACCTGAGGCATTACACTCAATTTCAAATGTCTTAGAAAAATCAGGCAATGCTAATAATGGAGCTTTAGTAAGACAATTTTTAATAAGATTAAAAGAATTTTCTTGTTCTTCACCCCAATGAAAAGTCGAATTCTTCTTGATAGTGCTTGTCAACGGTGCAGCCAACGTGCTAAAGTTAGGTACAAATCGCCTATAGAAACTTGCTAGGCCATGGAAGCTTCGCACTTGGCTTATGCTCGTCAGTCTCGGCCATTCTTGAATCGCCTTAATCTTTTCGCTATCTACTTCGAGGCCCTCCGAGCTAACCACGAAACCTAAAAAGATAACTTTGTCAGAACAAAATGTACACTTTTTAAGATTAGCATACAAAGTCTCTTTTCTAAGTACTTCTAAAACAGCTCGCAAATGAATTACATGCTCATCCATCGATTTGCTATAAATGAGGATATCATCGAAATATACAACGCAAAACTTACCAATGAAATTTCGTAAAACATAGTTCATAAGTCTCATAAAAGTGCTAGGGGCGTTGGTTAAGCCGAATGGCATTACCAACCATTCATACAAACCATGTTTCGTTTTAAAAGCGATTTTCCACTCGTCACCTTCTCGCATACAAATCTGGTGGTATCCGCTTTTGAGATCAATTTTCGAGAACAACTTTGCACCACTTAACTCATCGAGCATGTCATCCAAGCGCGGTATGGGATGCCTATACTTAATAGTTATTTTATTTACGGCGCGACAATCGACACACATGCGCCCACGTTCCGTCCTTCTTAGGCACCAACAAAACGCGTGCAGCACATGGACTAAGGCTTTCTCGAATGTAGCCCTTTTCCATGAGTTCGTTAACTTGACGTTGAAGCTCTTTGGTCTCTTCAGGATTGGTTCAGTATGCTGGTCGGTTCGAAATAATGGCTCTAGGCACAAAATCAATTTGGTGCTCGATCCCACGAAGTGGTGGCAAGCCACTTGGCACTTCATCCGGAAAAACGTCTTTGAAATCCTGCAAGAGAGACAAAACAGAAGAAGGGGGATCTTTGAATAAGTCGTTAGTATTAAACAAATTTTCCTTATACATAAGTACAAGGATCGGTTGTCTTGCCAAAAAACGCTTTTCGAACATCACTTGCTTTTGCAAAGACATTCAATTTTTCAATCACTTTTTCTTTTTCGTCTTTTGCTTTTCTCATTTTTTTTCATTCTCATTTTTTGAATTTTCTTTCTTTTTTTCATTTTTCTTTTCTTTTGTATTTTCGCTCTTTTCTTTTTCTCTCATTTGATCTACGAAATTTTTCAGCTTTAGTTGATCCTCGTAAACTTGCTTTGGCGTCAATGGGGCTAAGGTTACATTTCTTCCCAGATGTTTGAAAGAATATCGATTTGAGTAACCATCGTGCATGACTCGACGATCGAATTGCCATGGACGGCCCAATAACAAGTGACCCGCGTGCATTGGAACAACATCACATAGCACTTCATCGGAATATTTCCCAATGGAAAAGGAGACTAGAACTTGCTTTGTCACTTTTAACTCTCCTCCATCGTTGAGCCATTGAAGTTTGTACGGGGTTGGATGCTTGGTGGTCGGTAGATTTAATTTTTCCACCATGAGAGTGCTCGCCACGTTCGTACAACTTCCTCCTTCGATGATGACGCTACATAGCTTTCCTTGTACTTGACAACGAGTATGGAAGATGTTCTCTCGTTGTTGTTCATCGTCGAAGCTTTGGATGCTTAGACTTCTTTTAACAACGAGGAGTTCTCCATCAAGAGCGTGTTCAACTTCTTCCTCCTCCGATTCGATTTCTCCATTTGCACGAACCACCATGACGTTGCGGTTGGGACATTGACTTGCAATATGGCCCCTTCCAAGGCACTTAAAACACTTAATATCTCTTGAACGATGAGCAAATGAATCGGTTACCTTACCATTGCTCGTATCGCCCATAGGTTTGTTTGCTTTGGTAGGCAACATTGGCTCTTTGGCACGGCTTGGTGGATTAGTTTTACTCGAACTTTGCCCCCATCTAGTGGTGCTTGGAGTAGGAAAACTTCGAGTGGTACTCTTTCGCTTGAGTTGCTTCTCCACCTTAATGGCCTTGTGTACCATGTCCACTATCTCAACATAATGTTGGAGTTCCACAATGTTAGCGATATCTCGGTTGAGACCAGCAAGGAATCGCGCCATCGTTGCTTCGCGATCTTCTTGGACATCGGCTCGGATCATTGCGATCTCCATCTCTTTGAAATAATCCTCAACACTCTTTGAACCTTGAGTGAGATTTTGAAGCTTTTGATAGAGTTCCCGATGGTAGTCGGAGGGAGTGAAACGTCGTCTCATCACGGCCTTCATCTCGGCTGATATGAGCTCGCCCATGAAGATAGGTGCCGAATCCATGGAGTTGCCTTTAGGGCCAATTACTCGAGCACGTGCCAAGAAGTTCCAAGATGCTGTAGCAAGCTATATTGCTCGATTGTGGAGTGATGGGTTGATTGCCCATAAAATGCCCAGCTCAACTAGCTTGATTCGCACCATCCTACAAGCTGATTTTAGCTCGTGTCAGCTTAATTCAGCTCAATTCGGCACTTAATTAGTTCAAGGAGCTGATTATATTTATTTTGAATAAATTTAATTAGTTGTGTTAGTTAGAATCAGCTCAAAATCATTTAATTAAATAAATGTGTCTTAATCTGGACATTCTTAATTCAGCTTATTAAATATGTTTTATATTAATACATGCCTTTAATATGTCCATATTAAGTCATAAATTAAATGTGTTTAGTTTAATTACAAAGTTTTAATGTGTCTTGACTTAGACAAATTTATTAGTGGCTGCTAGTTAATTTGTCTTAGTTAAATTAATGTGCAGATTTTTAATATGTCCAGTGATGATTTCATGAGTATTAAACTTGTCTTAACCACATTTATTTGATGTTTTCAGCTAGCTTAATGGCAAAGGAAGCTCATAAAGAAGGAGTATGTATTTGGGCACATGCATGGGCGGCATTTAAAGTGCAGCTACCTTGTGTTTCAGCTGATTTTTTTTGTGTAGCTCAATGGACTTCAAGCTGATATTTTGAGCTTCTCCAAGGGTCAATTTCGTGGAGAGCAATGGCCAAAAGGTGCTTCATAAATTCCAGCAACTAATTCACTTGGTGGCTACTCATATTGACCAAAGAAGCATAATTCTTGAAGTTGTCCATTTCTCTTCTCCATAGCAGCAATTAAGCTATTTTAAAACATTAGTTGAATGTGAATTATCATCCTTAAAGGGCCAGCGAATCATCTCTTCTAGAAGGTTATTATTCAGATTTTTTTGTTGTTTATGAATGCATCTAGGAAATTGCTAGGAAGTTTCCTAAAGAAGCTTAAGGCTTAAGAATCGATTAGACTGTTCGGCTACCTTAGTCCATCCTATAAATATGCCATGTAATTCACATTTTGGAGGTTAATGAACAATTTGATAGCTTTGCTAAATTGTGAGGTTGTTTTCAACTCTCGTTATTCTCCAAAACTTGTGAGACTTATCAAACTTCTTTGTGGCGTCAAACTTGTTTTTGTTTCTACCCGAACTTATCACTTTAATCCCAAAAGTGTGGCGTTCGATTCATACTAAGGTTCCTATCATTTTTGATAGCGGGTCAAGTTTTATCCATTCAACCAACTATCCATCCACACCTTACCAACCTAAGCATTCTCCTAAGTTACGGGTTAACACATTCCTATTGTGTTAGTTAAACTTTCGAATCCTTAGCCAAATTGCTTCCATTGTTTTCGATTCATTTCCTAAACCAACAAACTCTTTTGAGCCTAAATAAACCTCTTTCTTCTAGCCTATTTTGTAAAGCCTCAATTTACTCCTAATTCACGATCGGGCAATCTTTACGACTCAATTCGATCTCGAGGTGAGGCGTATCATCGACCCAAGTGGATATTGGCGTTCCCCATTCCTTATTCGCTCGAGTGAGTTGATCCCACCATATCATAGCGTAATCGGAGAATTCTATGGCGCCAACTTCACCTTTTGATCTCGGAATAATTATGACAATCAAAACCGTTCGATCTTCTTCTCCCATTCCAAGTAGGCTTCCGGATCAGATTTTCCTTGAAAGGATGGAATGGATAGTTTAATGTTTCTTAAGTCGTCATCCATGCGTCTTTGATTCCGATTACCTCGGTTCCGTTGACCTCTTCGTCCTTCACTTATGTTTGATCCTTGATCACTTTCGGCTTCATTCGGATCATATAGGTCGTCTTGATTGATTTCCAATTGGTCTCGCCTTCTTTGCGGCCCTTGGGGTGTACGCTCTCGTTGATACCCCAATTCAACTCAATCCAATCGTTCGTTAACGGATTCTAACTCACCTCGGATCATGCATTGGATTTCTCGTAACAAGGCTTGTTGAGCCAAATCCGGCACTCCACCTCCTCCAGGCACAATGTTTCGGATTGGTTGCCTTCCACCTCCTTCCACCATATTTCGTTCAGGACTTTGAGACATGAAAATAAAAAACCTCACAACAAAACCTTACGAATCTCTCGAAAAGAAAGAATAACACTCCACTCGTGTTTCACTCAAATTTTTTTTTGGCTTTTTCTTTTGATGTAACTCTCACGCCTTTTTCCACTCAATTTCCTCTCTTGATTTCGTAAGCGACTCGTCGTGACCTTATCATAGTTCAATGGGTCGGCTTTAAATGGCTTTACAAGGGATTGATGTTAGGTTACGGGTAGGCTAAAAGAAACAAGAAAGGCTTTAGGCTAAGTGTGGCTTAGAAGATGAATAGAAGAGAATGCCAAACTTACAAACTCGAAACACTTTTTTTATATCGAAATTTTTTTCAATTGCGTGAAATTTCACTACGGGGGATATAAAAGAGTGTAGAATGAGATTTTGGAAAAGTTTCTATTGAAGTGTCTCCAGACTCTTTTTTTTTTACGGATCTTTCACGTTCTTTTTGTCTGCACCTAAACCGTATACAATTTTTTTCTTTCAATTTTTTTCTTTCGAATTTTTTTTGTTTTGTTTTTTTCAAAAAATTTTTCGAACTTTTTTACTTACCTATTTCAAAATGTCTTGAATGCTCGTACTTCTCATTTTAACCACTCGATACCAAATGATACGATCTCGATTTAGTAGTTGAGTCTCGAGTCGTTTGGTTCCCGATCGTAAACGAAGAAGTAGATTAGACGAGAAGGAGTTAGAATATATTTGTGTACAAAGAAGTAAGATAAGTTTGTACAAAGTTGGATGTGGATTTGGTTTAAGTCGAAATGGTATGAATAGAATGGAAGAGTTCGGTTTAAGATAATTAAGAAATGGTATTTGGTTTTGGTACGTTTTGGTATTTGGGAATTGGTACGAAATGGTATGGAATTGGTACGAAATGGTATGGAATTGGTATGAAATGGTATGGTATTTGGTGCAATTGGTAATGGTTCAAAGAGGTCAAGAATGAACCAACACTAAAGAAAAGTGTCGACCGAAACTTATAGGACCTAAATGAATTGGAAATGGTTGAAAAGGACCTTGACCCGATACTTAGGAAAGTATGAACCAAAGGTATCAAAGGTGAACGCCACACTCGGCTTTAAGGAGTGATAAGTTCGGAAAAGACTCGGAAAGACGCGACTAAAAGCTTAGATAATGATACGATCTCAGTTTAGTAGTTGAGTCCGAGTCGTTTGGTTCCCGATCGTAAACGAAGAAGTAGATTAGACGAGAAGGAGTTTGATACGACCACGCCTCGGGCACACTTTTGGACCAGCTCCCTAAGCATTGCTTGCAAACCCATGCGAGCTGAATTAGTTCAATTTCTTCTCATTGAGCTCCATTTAGCTCGTTTCCAGCTCACTGGAGCTCAAGTCAGCTCATTCGAGTTGAATTCAGCTCAACCTCAACCCAATGAGCTTATTTTTAGCTTTCTTTAGCTTGCATTTATTTTCTTGAAATAAACCATTTAATTTATCTTCGGTGAATTAGTTGTTTATTTTAAGTTAATTAATTTGTTAAAATCTGGACAAATAATTAATTAAGTGTTTTAATTATATCTAAATTAAATATTTAATTAATTATGATGTTTTAAATATGTCGAAATTGTTAATATGTATGGACAAATTTAATGTGCAAATTATTGAGTTCATATCTTGCTAATTTAATGTGTCGAAGAGCATTTAACTTGTTGATGTTATTTGCTCTGAGTTCATGAATGGATTGGTGCAATGTATGGGAGTGTGCATGCACAATTGAGGTTCAATGGATGGCATTTAAAGGAGCACATGCATTTGGGACGTTCATGCAAGAGGAGTTGCTAAAAGTTCATGTATTTGAAGATTCATGGATCATATTTATGGGGAAAACACATGGGACGTTTCATGCATGATTCATGCATTTTCAAGATGACCATTCAAGTATTTTAGTCACATTAATGCCTCATTCAGCCAAGGGAGATGTAGGATCATTAAAGGGCTGCACATTCATGGAATTATGGAGATTCTTCAAGGCTAAGGATGCATGAATGCATCAAGTGAAGCATCGTGATGGTTCGCCAATTCATGTACCATTTTCAAGCATGAACCGAATTTTAATGCTTTTGTGTGAACATGTTAAATACCTATGTGAACAGGATTTAAGTTAATGTGAACAACCTAGATGCCGAATATCAATAGGCATTTTAGGCTTATAAAAGCTTACTTGTTTATTGTAAAGGTTCTGAGAATTTGATTATTGAAAACTTGATTGAGAGGTATCCTCCTATCCTATTTAAATGACGAGTCTCGTTCGACTAATCTAGCTCGCTAGTGGCGTCAACCCGACTCCTTGAACTTATCACCATTCTGGTGTGGCGTTCCCCACCTTTTTTATACCTTTGGTTCTTACCTCAATATAGGTAACGGGTCAAGGTCCATCTTCGACTATCCATCAAATTCACCTTAAGCAACATAAGTCCCGGGGTAATACTTCATATAGTATTGAATTGTTCTTCAGCTTGAGTTCACTTTACCATCTCCATTTTAACTTTAAAATTATAAACTTTATTTTTCTTGTAAAACCCGAACCTAACATCAATCATCAAACTTCACCTATCCTTTGAACCTTTTTTCCAACTTCCGCTTAAAGTTAATCAAAATCCATTTTTTTCTCACCAAACGAATGACTCTTCTCGTCGACGATCGGGCAAACAAGTGACTCGACTCTACATCATCGAGCTGGATCACATCAGAGTTAGAATATATTTGTGTACAAAGAAGTAAGATAAGTTTGTGCAAAGTTGGATGTGGATTTGGTTTAAGTCGAAATGGTATGAATAGAATGGAAGAGTTCGGTTTAAGATAATTAAGAAATGGTATTTGGTTTTGGTACGTTTTGGTATTTGGGAATTGGTACGAAATGGTATGGAATTGGTATGAAATGGTATGGTATTTGGTACGAATTGGTAATGGTTCAAAGAGGTCAAGAGTGAACCAACACTAAAGAAGAGTGTTGACCCGAAACTTATAGGACCAAATTGAGTTGGAAATGGTGAATAAGGACCTTGACCCAATACTTAGGAAAGTATGAACCAAAGGTATCAAAGGTGAACGCCACACTCGGGTTGGGGAGTGATAAGTTCGAAAGAAAGACTCGGAAAGACGCCACTAGAAGCTAGATAAGTCCTACGGTTCTCGAACGAAATTTGAGAGAAAATGCCTCACAATTTTGGCAGCAATTCGCTAATTAAAAATGTCAAAAAGTCCTTTACAAAGTAAAATTTCAGCTATTTATAAGCAACACCTAAGCTAGCCGAATGGTCACTTACATTCCTTAAAAATTAAGCAAATGAATCACTTAAATGAACTAGCTAGATTAATTTGAACATGGAGCTCCATTAGACACCTTCTAGATGAAGCATTGGACTTAGAAAATCTTGGATGATGCATGGATAGCTAGGTTCGCCAATGGGCATAAATTATCTCATTTATGTTGTAACTTTTGGTGAAAGGTGACCAGCAATTAAGAGGATAATGAGCAGCCAATTCAAGTGTGAAAGCTCAACGTTGAAGAGTCATGGAGTGTGAACACATGGAACCGAAAAGCCAAGATGCATCCAGCAAATGTGAAAGAAATTAATGGGCAGCTTTGGAGTTGGAAACATTAGCTCCTTGGCGAATAGTCACCTAGGAATGTTGAATTCAGCTCACCAATTTGATGCATGTATCTCCGGTGCAATGTATCTAACATGCATGCACCTTTTTGAAATGAATCTTCAAATTCGCTAACCTTGTTAAATGATCCCACACATTCGACCAACCTATATAAATAAGAAGAACTAAAATTAATATGATATTTAGTGAACAAAATTAATATTAAAACCATGAAACATTAATTCGGTCAACTATATCACTAAAATCAGCTCATTAAATTCGGTGACTTTAAAGCAACTTAAAATCATGTAATAAAACTTGACATATTAAAACATGCAACAAACATATTAATAAGCTGTAATAAACTAATTAAATCGACTTAAATAAATATTCAGCTATTAAATTAATGTCTAGTTGATATTGTGAATTGAAAAGGTTTTGCTGAAATTGAGCTAATTGAGCTCATTGAGCTGAAATGGAAGTTAATTCAGCTCGTATTAAAGTGCACGGATTGCTTTTCGAGTTGGTCCAAGCTTCCTCGATGTGACCAACCAAGATCTCGCCCAAACTTTGTCAACTAAAGCAAAACAGCCTCCTTGAATTGTTTAGCTCGTGATCGGGTGATGGGACCTTGGGGCAACTCCAACGGCTCCTTGTTCGAGCTAGGTAGGACTTGAGGCGTGGCAGTGTCGAGATAAGTCTTACTGGTCTCGAACGAAATTTGAGAGAAAATGCCTCACAATTTTGGCAGCAATTCGCTAATTAAAATGTCAAAAGTTCTTTACAAAGTAAAATTTCAGCTATTTATAAGCAACACCTAAGCTAGCGAATGGTCACTTACATTCCTTAAAAATTAAGCAAATGAATCACTTAAATGAACTAGCTAGATTAATTTGAACATGGAGCTCCATTAGACACCTTCTAGATGAAGCATTGGACTTGGAAAACTTGGATGATGCATGGATAGCTAGGTTCGCCAATGGGCATAAATTATCTCATTTATGTTGTAACTTTTGGTGAAAGGTGACCAGCAATTAAGAGGATAATGAGCAGCCAATTCAAGTGTGAAAGCTCAACGTTGAAGAGTCATGGAGTGTGAACACATGGAACCGAAAAGCCAAGATGCATCCAGTAAATGTGAAAGAAATTAATGGGCAGCTTTGGAGTTGGAAACATTAGCTCCCTTGGCCGAATAGTCACCTAGGAATGTTGAATTCAGCTCACCAATTTGATGCATGTATCTCCAGGTGCAATGTATCTAACATGCATGCACCTTGCTAAAATGAATCTTCAAATTCGGCTAACCTTGTTAAATGATCCCACACATTCGGCCAACCTATATAAATAAGAAGAACTAAAATTAATATGATATTTAGCTGAACAAAATTAATATTAAAACCATGAAACATTAATTCGGTCAACTATATCACTAAAATCAGCTCATTAAATTCGGCAGCTTTAAAGCAACTTAAAATCATGTAATAAAACTTGACATATTAAAAACATGCAACAAACATATTAATAAGCTGTAATAAACTAATTAAATCGACTTAAATAAATATTCAGCTATTAAATTAATGTCTAGTTGATATTAAGCTGAATTGAAAAGGTTTGCGCTGAAATTGAGCGAATTCGAGCTCATTGAGATGAAATGGAAGTTAATTCAGCTCGTATTAAAGTGCACGGATTGCTTTTCGAGTTGGTCCAAGCTTCCTCGATGTGACCAACCAAGATCTCGCCCCAAACTTTGTCAACTAAAGCCGAAACAGCCTCCTTGAATTGTTTAGCTCGTGATCGGGTGATGGGACCTTGGGGCAACTCCAACGGCTCCTTGTTCGAGCTAGGTAGGACTTGAGGCGTGGTCGTATCAGATAAGTCTTACGGGTCTCGAACGAAATTTGAGAGAAAATGCCTCACAATTTTGGCAGCAATTCTCTAATTAAAAATGTCAAAAGTTCTTTACAAAGTAAAATTTCAGCTATTTATAAGCAACACCTAAGCTAGCCGAATGGTCACTTACATTCCTTAAAAATTAAGCAAATGAATCACTTAAATGAACTAGCTAGATTCGGCTGAACATGGAGCTCCATTAGACACCTTCTAGATGAAGCATTGGACTTGGAAAAACTTGGATGATGCATGGATAGCTAGGTTCGGCCAATGGGCATAAATTATCTCATTTATGTTGTAACTTTTGGCTGAAAGGTGACCAGCAATTAAGAGGATAATGAGCAGCCAATTCAAGTGTGAAAGCTCAACGTTGAAGAGTCATGGAGTGTGAACACATGGAACCGAAAAGCCAAGATGCATCCAGCAAATGTGAAAGAAATTAATGGGCAGCTTTGGAGTTGGAAACATTAGCTCCCTTGGCCGAATAGTCACCTAGGAATGTTGAATTCAGCTCACCAATTTGATGCATGTATCTACAGGTGCAATGTATCTAACATGCATGCACCTTGCTAAAATGAATCTTCAAATTCGGCTAACCTTGTTAAATGATCCCACACATTCGGCCAACCTATATAAATAAGAAGAACTAAAATTAATATGATATTTAGCTGAACAAAATTAATATTAAAACCATGAAACATTAATTCGGTCAACTATATCACTAAAATCAGCTCATTAAATTGGCAGACTTTAAAGCAACTTAAAATCATGTAATAAAACTTGACATATTAAAACATGCAACAAACATATTAATAAGCTGTAATAAACTAATTAAATCGACTTAAATAAATATTCAGCTATTAAATTAATGTCTAGTTGATATTGTTTGAATTGAAAAGGTTTGCGCTGAAATTGAGCGAATTGAGCTCATTGAGCTGAAATGGAAGTTAATTCAGCTCGTATTAAAGTGCACGGATTGCTTTTCGAGTTGGTCCAAGCTTCCTCGATGTGACCAACCAAGATCTCGCCCAAACTTTGTCAACTAAAGCCAAAACAGCCTCCTTGAATTGTTTAGCTCGTGATCGGGTGATGGGACCTTGGGGCAACTCCAACGGCTCCTTGTTCGAGCTAGGTAGGACTTGAGGCGTGGCCGTATCAGATAAGTCTTACGGGTCTCGAACAAAATTTGAGAGAAAATGCCTCACAATTTTGGCGACAATTCGCTAATTAAAATGTCAAAAGTTCTTTACAAAGTAAAATTTCAGCTATTTATAAGCAACACCTAAGCTAGCCGAATGGTCACTTACATTCCTTAAAAATTAAGCAAATGAATCACTTAAATGAACTAGCTAGATTAATTTGAACATGGAGCTCCATTAGACACCTTCTAGATGAAGCATTGGACTTAGAAAAATCTTGGATGATGCATGGATAGCTAGGTTCGGCCAATGGGCATAAATTATCTCATTTATGTTGTAACTTTTGGCTGAAAGGTGACCAGCAATTAAGAGGATAATGAGCAGCCAATTCAAGTGTGAAAGCTCAACGTTGAAGAGTCATGGAGTGTGAACACATGGAACCGAAAAGCCAAGATGCATCCAGCAAATGTGAAAGGAATTAATGGGTAGCTTTGGAGTTGGAAACATTAGCTCCCTTGGCCGAATAGTCACCTAGGAATGTTGAATTCAGCTCACCAATTTGATGCATGTATCTCCAGGTGCAATGTATCTAACATGCATGCACCTTGCTAAAATGAATCTTCAAATTCGGCTAACCTTGTTAAATGATCCCACACATTTGGCCAACCTATATAAATAAGAAGAACTAAAATTAATATGATATTTAGCTGAACAAAATTAATATTGAAACCATGAAACATTGATTCGGTCAACTATATCACTAAAATCAGCTCATTAAATTCGGCAGCTTTAAAGCAACTTAAAATCATGTAATAAAACTTGACATATTAAAAACATGCAACAAACATATTAATAAGCTGTAATAAACTAATTAAATTGACTTAAATAAATATTCAGCTATTAAATTAATGTCTAGTTGATATTAAGCTGAATTGAAAAGGTTTGAGCTGAAGTTGAGATAATTCGAGCTCATTGAGCTGAAATGGAAGTTAATTCAGCTCGTATTAAAGTGCACGGATTGCTTTTCGAGTTGGTCCAAGCTTCCTCGATGTGACCAACCAAGATCTCGCCCCAAACTTTGTCAACTAAAGCCGAAACAGCCTCTTTGAATTGTTTAGCTCGTGATTGGGTGATGGGACCTTGGGGCAACTCCAACGGCTCCTTGTTCGAGCTAGGTAGGACTTGAGGCGTGGCCGTATCAGAGTGTCGACCTGAAACTTATAGGACCTAAATGAATTGGAATTGGGGTGATAAGGACCTTGACCCAATACTTAGGAAAGTATGAACCAAAGGTATCAATGGTGAACGCCACACTCGGGTTGGGGAGTGATAAGTTGAAAGAAAGACTCGGAAAGATGCCATTAGAAGCTAGATAAGTCTTACGGGTCTCGAACGAAATTTGAGAGAAAATGCCTCACAAATTTGGCAGCAATTGTTACTTAAAATGTCAAAAGTCCTTTACAAAGTGAAGTTTTCAGCTATTTATAGGTAGCAATTAAACTAGACGAATAGTCACATACAACCCTTAAGAATTAAGCAAAATGAACCAATTAATTGAGCTGATCAGATTCGGCTGAATGGGAGCTCCAATGGTCAGCTTCTAGATGGATAATTGAACCTTGAACAACTTGGATGGTGCATGGATGAGCTAGGTTCGGCCAATGAGCATAAATAGGCTCATTTAAGTTGAATCTTTTGGCTGAAAAGTGACCAGCAATAAAGGTGAACGTGAATAGCCAAAATAAGTGTGAAAAGTCAGCTTTGAAGAGTCCTTGAGTGTGAACATTATGAACCGAACAGCCAAGAGTGTGAACTTCATGTGTGAACGGCATTATGCTGGTTCTTGAATCATTTAAAATCGATGAACATTCTTCATGCATGTAACGCCATATTCATTGAACCTATGGTTCATGCACCTAGCAAATGCTTCCATCCACATTCGCCAACCTACACAACATGAACAAATGAATTTAGTTAATCATTATTCAACTGAATCATATTAGAAACATAATTTAGACAACATTAATCCATATAATTAAAACAAGACATAATTAATTAAACTAAGCCTAATTAATTCGGTTTGAACAAGACAAATTAAAAACATGTATTAAGACATTTATAAGCTGTAGGAAATTAATTTGACTTAATAACATGTAAGAAAAACACAACTAATCATGCATAATTAAATCCGACCAGATTTGAGACAAATTAAATAGCAAAAATTATTTGCGCTGAATTTGCAAGTTTTGAGCTAAATTGAGCTGATTTGAGCTCATTGAGCTAAATTGGAAGTTAATTCAGCTCGTAGTAAAATGCATGGAGTGTTCTTCGAGTTGGTCCAAGCTTCTTCGATGTGCCCAACCAAAGTCTCGCCCCAAACTTTGTTAATTAAAAAAAACAGACCTCCTTGAATTGTTTGGCTCGTGATCGGTAATGGGACCTTGAGGCAGCTCCAAAGGCTCCTTGCTCGAGCTAGATTGGACTTGAGGCGTGGCCGTATCATCCTCCCCCTCTTCAAAGCGATTTGCCCTCAAATCGGAATCTGCATCAAAAGGGGATAAGTCAGAGACATTAAAACTTGCACTTATGTTATACTCACCTGGTAGATCAAGCCGATAAGAATTTTCGTTAATTCGTTCCAAAACTTGGAAAGGTCCGTCACCACGCGGTAATAGCTTTGATCTACGTTGGGCGGGAAAGCGTTCCTTTCTCATGTGAACCCAAACCCAATCACCAGGTTCAAAGATAATTCTTTTACGACCCTTATTCGCTTTCCTAGCATAACTCTCGGTCCTTGCTTCAATGTTGGCTCGAACTTTTCGATGTAACTCCTTTACATACTCGGCCTTCTTTTTAGCATCTGCATGAATAAGTTGATCGTTAGGTAAAGACGCTAAATCTAAAGGAGTTAACGGGTTGAATCCATAAACGATTTCAAAAGGAGAGTGTTTGGTTGCCGAATGAACGGATCGATTGTACGCAAATTTTATATGCGGTAAACACTCCTCCCATGACTTGAGATTTTTCCGTATGATGGCTCTTAACAAAGTTGATAGCACTCGGTTGACCACTTCCGTTTGGCCATCCGTTTGGGGGTGGCAAGTGGTTGAAAACAGCAGCTTAGTTCTGAGCTTTCCCCACAATGACCTCCAAAAGTGACTCAAAAACTTCGCGTCTCAATCAGAAACAATCGTCCTCGGGATGCCATGCAAACGAACAATTTCCTTAAAGAAAAGATTAGCAATGTGAATGGCATCATCAGTTTTTGAGAAAGAAATAAAATGAGACATTTTTGAGAAGCGATAACAACAACAAAAATAGAGTCCTTCCCCGTTTTAGTCCTAGGTAATCCAAGGACAAAATCCATGGAAATGTCCTCCCAAGGTGCGTCGGGTATAGGGAGCGGCGTATGCAACCCGTGCGGCTTGATCTTGGATTTGGCCTTCTTGCACGTCACACATTGTGCACACACTCGTTCAACGTCCCTTTTCATTTTCGGCCAATAAAAATGCTCTTGGAGGGTTGCTAAGGTTTTTCCAACGCCGAAATGGCCCATAAGGCCTCCGCTATGCGCCTCATGTACTAATAGGTCTCGTACGGAACTCCGCGGCACACATAATTTTCCTTCTCTAAAAAGAAATTCGTCGCTCCTATAAAACTTATCAATAGCAACACTTTCACAAGCAACAAATATTTCTCCAAAATCATCATCAGCAGGATATAAATCCTTTAACAATGCAAAACCAAGCAGTTTAGAATCCAAATACGACAAAAGGGTATACCTTCTTGAAAGAGCGTCAGCTACGATATTTTCCTTACCCTTTTTATATTTAATGACATAGGGAAATGACTCCAAATACTCCACCCACTTAGCATGACGTTTGTTTAATTTGTGTTGTCCTTTAATGTGCTTTAACGCTTCATGATCCGAATGGATCACGAACTCCTTTGGCCACAAATAATGTTGCCAAGTCTCGAGAGCGCGGATAAGTGCATACATCTCCTTGTCATAAACGGGGTAGTTTAGCACAGCACCATTCAACTTTTCACTAAAGTAAGCGATCGGTCTCCCGTCTTGAGTCAACACGGCACCTATTCCAACACCTGAGGCATCACACTCAATTTCAAATGTTTTAGAAAAATCAGGCAATGCTAACAACGGAGCTTTAGTAAGACAATCTTTAATAATATTAAAAGAATTTTCTTGCTCTTCGCCCCAATGAAAAGTCGAATTCTTCTTGATAGTGCTTGTCAACGGTGCGGCCAACGTGCTAAAGTTAGGTACAAATCGCCTATAGAAACTTGCTAGGCCATCGAAGCTTCGCACTTGGCTTATGCTCGTCGGTCTCGGCCATTCTTGAATCGCCTTAATCTTTTCGCTATCTACTTCGAGGCCCTCCGAGCTAACCACGAAACCTAAAAAGATAACTTTGTCAGAACAAAATGTACACTTTTTAAGATTAGCATACAATGTCTCTTTTCTAAGTACTTCTAAAACAGTTCGCAAATGAATTACATGCTCATCTAACGATTTACTATATATAAGGATATCATCGAAATACACAACGCAAAACTTACCAATGAAATTTCGTAAAACATAGTTCATAAGTCTCATAAAAGTACTAGGGACGTTGGTTAAGCCGAATGGCATTACCAACCATTCATACAAACCATGTTTCGTTTTAAAAGTGGTTTTCCACTCGTCACCTTCTCGCATACGAATCTGGTGGTATCCGCTTTTGAGATCAATTTTCGAGAACAACTTTGCACCACTTAACTCATCGAGCATGTCATCCAAGCGCGGTATGGGATGCCTATACTTAATAGTTATTTTATTTACGGCGCGACAATCGACACACATGCGCCACGTTCCATCCTTCTTAGGCACCAACAAAATCGGTAGGGCACATGGACTAAGACTTTCTCGAATGTAGCCCTTTTCCATGAGTTCGTTAACTTGACGTTGAAGCTCTTTGGTCTCTTCAGGATTGGTTCGGTATGCTGGTCGGTTTGGAATAACGGCTCCAGGCACAAAATCAATTTGGTGCTCGATCCCACGAAGTGGTGGCAAGCCACTTGGCACTTCATCCGGAAAAACGTCTTTGAAATCCTGCAAGAGAGACAAAACAGAAGAAGGGGGATCTCCGGATAAGTCGTTAGTATTAAACAAATTTTCCTTATACATAAGTACAAGGATCGGTTGTCTTGCCAAAAACGCTTTTCGAACTTCACTTGCTTTTGCAAAGACATTCAATTTTTCACTCACTTTTTCTTTTTCATCTTTTTCTTTTGTCGCTTTCTTTTCATTTTCTTTTTTTGAATTTTCTTTCTTTTTTTCATTTTTCTTTTCTTTTGTATTTTTGCTCTTTTCTTTTTCTCTCATTTGATCTACGGAAATTTTCAGCTTAAGTTGATCCTCGTAAACTTGCTTTGGCGTCAATGGGGCTAAGGTTACATTTCTTCCCATATGTTTGAAAGAATATCGATTTGAGTAACCATCGTGCATGACTCGACGATCGAATTGCCATGGACGGCCCAATAACAAGTGACCCGCGTGCATTGGAACAACATCGCATAGCACTTCATCGGAATATTTCCCAATGGAAAAGGAGACTAGAACTTGCTTTGTCAGTTTTAACTCTCCTCCATTGTTGAGCAATTGAAGTTTGTACGGAGTTGGATGCTTGGTGGTCGGTAGATTTAATTTTTCCACCATGAGAGTGCACGCCACGTTCGTACAACTTCCTCCATCGATGATGACGCTACATAGCTTTCCTTGTACTTGACAACGAGTATGGAAGATGTTTTCTCGTTGTTGCTCATCGTCGATGCTTTGGATACTTAGGCTCCTTTTGACTACTAGGAGTTCTCCATCAAGAGCGTGCTCCACTTCTTCCTCATTGTCGAGAGCGGTTTGAGCTCATCTTCAAGCTCTTCTTCCTCCGATTCTATTTCTCCATTTGCTCGAACCACCATGACGTTGCGGTTGGGACATTGACTCGCAATGTGGCCCCTTCCAAGGCACTTAAAACACTTAATATCCCGTGAACGATTAGTAAATGAATCGGTTGCCTTACCTTTGCTCGTATCTCCCATAGGTTTGTTTGCTTTGGTAGGTACCATTGGCTCTTTGGCACGGCTTGGTGGATTAGTTTTACTCGAACTTTGCCCCCATCTAGTTGTGCTTGGGGTAAGAAAACTTCGAGTGGTACTCTTTCGCTTGAGTTGTTTCTCCACCTTAATGGCCATGTGTACCATGTCCACTATCTCAACATAATGTTGGAGTTCCACAATGTTAGCAATATCTCGGTTGAGACCAGCAAGGAATCGTGCCATTGTTGCTTCACGATCTTCTTGGACATCAGCTCGGATCATCGCGATCTCCATCTCTTTGAAATAATCCTCAACACTCCTTAAACCTTGAGTGAGATTTTGAAGCTTTTTTGATAGAGTTCCCGATGGTAGTAGGAGGGAATGAAACGACGTCGCATCACGGCCTTCATCTCGGCCCAAGTGGATATTGGTCGTTCCCCATTCCTTCTTCGGCTCGTAGTGAGTTGATCCCACCATATCATAGCGTAATCAGAGAATTCTATGGCCGCCAACTTCACCTTTTTAATCTCGGAATAATTATGACAATCAAAAACCAATTCGATCTTCTTCTCCCATTCCAAGTAGGCTTCCGGATCAGATTTTCCTTGAAAGGATAGAATGGATAGTTTAATGTTTCTTAAGTCGTCATCCATGCGTCTTTGATTCCGATTACCTCGGTTCCTTTGACCTCTTTGTCCTTCACTTATGTTTGATCCTTGATCACTTTCGGCTTCATTCGGATCATATAGGTCGTCTTGATTGATTTCCAATTGGTCTTGCCTTCTTTGCGGCCCTTGGGGTGTACGCTCTCGTTGATACCCCAATTCAACTCGATCCAATCATTCGTTAACGGATTCTAACTCACCTCGGATCATACGTTGGATTTCTCGTAACAAGGCTTGTTGAGCCAAATCCGGCACTCCACCTCCTCCAGGCGCAATGTTTCGAATTGGTTGCCTTCCACCTCCTTCCGCCATATTTCGTTCAGGACTTTGAGACATGAAAATAAAAAAAACCTCACAACAAAACCTCACGAATCTCTCGAAAAGAAAGAATATCACTCCACTCGTGTTTCACTCAATTTTTTTGGCTTTTTCTTTTGATGTAACTCTCACGCCTTTTTCCACTCAACTTCCTCTCGTGATTTCGTAAGCGACTCGTCGTGACCTTATCGTAGTTCAATGGGTCGGCTTCAAATGGCTTTACAAGGGTTTGATGTTAGGTTACGGGTAGGCTAAAAGAAACAAGAAAGGCTTTAGGTTAAGTGTGGCTTAGAAGATGAATAGAAGAGAATGCCAAACTTACAAACTCGAAACACTTTTTTTTATATCGATTTTTTTTTTCAATAGCGTGAAATTTCACTAAGGGGGATATAAAAGAGTGTAGAATATGATTTTGGAAAATTTTCTATTGAAGTGTCTCCAGACTCTTTTTTTTTACGGATCTTTCACGTTCTTTTCGTCCGCACCTAGACCGTATGCAATTTTTTTTCTTCTCTTTTTTTTCTTTTTTTTCGATTTTTTTTTCAAATTTTTTTTCCACGAGTCTACTTACTCCGGCTCTTCTCGAACGTCCGTTCTTCTCGTTTTAACTAGCTCTGATACCAAATGATACGATCTCAGTTTAGTAGTTGAACCCGAGTCGTTTAGTTCCTGATCGTAAACGTAGAAGTGTATTAGAAAAGAAGAAGAGAAATATAATTAAGTTCAAAGAGGTAAGGTTGGTTCGTTCAAAGTAGGTTGTGGAATTTGGTTTAAGTCTAAATGGTATGATTAGGTTGGTTGAGTTCAGTTTAGGAATAATTCAAGAATGGTCTTTAGTTTTGGTGCGATTTGGTATTCAAAAAATGGTACGAAATGGTATGGGATTTGGTACGAAATGGTAATGGTTCAAAAAGGTCAAGAAAGAACCAACACTAAAAAGAGTGTCGACCCGAAACTTATAGGACCTAAATGAATTGGAATTGGGGTGATAAGGACCTTGACCCAATACTTAGGAAAGTATGAACCAAAGGTATCAATGGTGAATGCCACACTCGGGTTGGGGAGTGATAAGTTCGAAAGAAAGACTCGGAAAGACGCCACTAGAAGCTAGATAAGTCTTACGGGTCTCGAACGAAATTTGAGAGAAAATGCCTCACAAATTTGGCAGCAATTCGTTACTTAAAATGTCAAAAGTCCTTTACAAAGTGAAGTTTTCAGCTATTTATAGGTAGCAATTAAACTAGACGAATAGTCACATACAACCCTTAAGAATTAAGCAAAATGAACCAATTAATTGAGCTGATCAGATTCGGCTAAATGGGAGCTCCAATGGTCAGCTTCTAGATGGATAATTGAACCTTGAACAACTTGGATGGTGCATGGATGAGCTAGGTTCGGCCAATGAGCATAAATAGGCTCATTTAAGTTGAATCTTTTGGCTGAAAAGTGACCAGCAATAAAGGTGAACGTGAATAGCCAAAATAAGTGTGAAAAGTCAGCTTTGAAGAGTCCTTGAGTGTGAACATTATGAACCGAACAGCCAAGAGTGTGAACTTCATGTGTGAACGGCATTATGCTGGTTCTTGAATCATTTAAAATCAGCTGAACATTCTTCATGCATGTAATGCCCTATTCATTGAACCTATGGTTCATGCACCTAGCTTAAATGCTTCCATCCACATTCGGCCAACCTACACAACATGAACAAATGAATTTAGTTAATCATTATTCAGCTGAATCATATTAGAAACATAATTTAGACAACATTAATCCATATAATTAAAACAAGACACAATTAATTAAACTAAGCCTAATTAATTCGGTTTGAACAAGACAAATTAAAAACATGTATTAAGACATATTTATAAGCTGTAGGAAATTAATTTGACTTAATAACATGTAAGAAAAACACAACTAATCATGCATAATTAAATCTGACCAGATTTGAGACAAATTAAATAGCAAAAATTATTTGAGTTGAATTTGCAAGTTTTGAGCTAAATTGAGCTGATTTGAGCTCATTGAGCTAAATTGGAAGTTAATTCAGCTCGTAGTAAAATGCATGGAGTGTTCTTCGAGTTCGTCCAAGCTTCTTCGATGTGCCCAACCAAAGTCTCGCCCCAAACTTTGTTAATTAAAGCCGAAACAGCCTCCTTGAATTGTTTGGCTCGTGATCGGGTAATGGGACCTTGAGGCAGCTCCAAAGGCTCCTTGCTCGAGCTAGATTGGACTTGAGGCGTGGCCGTATCACATCATCTAAATCAGATTGTCGTCCTCGATTTCTCGGAGGGCTTAAGGGAGTTCTTCTTCGTTGGGCTCTTCATTCCACAAGATCAAGTCTATCTTGAATCAGTTCTAACTTTTGATCGAACAATCGTTCCACCTCGCATAGCAATGCTTGCAAATTCAAGTCCGGCACATTCCGAACAGGTTGCCTTTCCGCCATGTTTCTTGTAGGGCTTCTTGACTTATGAAATTATAACCTCACAACAAAACTCACAAGTCACTCAAAAAGAAAATAATTCGGCACTCCACTCGTGTTTACACTCTTTAATGGCCTTTTCTTCTCTCTAATGCTCTCACAACACTCGTGCCTTTTTCCACTCGTATCTTCTCTTGTGATTTCGTATAAAACTCCGTCAGACTAGATCTTCTAGTTTAGGGGTCGGTTTCAAAGGTTTTGCAAAGGAAAATATGTAAAGGGTGTAGGATAGGCTGAAAGAACGATTTGTTGGCTATTAAGTGTGGCGTAAGTGAATGGGGATGGAAAAGAAATCTTGATCGGGAATGACTAGAATGAAATGAATCGAAACACTAATTTTTTTTAATAACGTGAAATTTCACTAAGAGGGATATAAAAGAGTGTAGAATGTGATTTTGGAAAAAATTTCACTGAAATTTCAATCTGTTGGTTCCTATCTTCCTTGATAGAGGGTCACGGTCCTTAACCAACCATTCAACTATCACATTGATAGCTTTATAAGATTCGGGTCTTTATTCTCAAAAAGAAAAATTCAAATTCTAAATGAGGTAGAATTCAATCTTGTGAGTTCTTTATCGGAGTTTATATCAACCAATTAGAGAGTGTGAACCAAACTACCAAAGAATCCTAATTTGCACTAGGATGCCAAAAACTGACGAGACACCAATTGATTTGTGTTGCACCGAGGAAGGATTGTGCACACGTTTAAATCCTACTAACACAAGAAACAAGAAGGTGTTAGATATTGTTAAGGGAGAATAAAAAGCAAACAAATGAAAACCTACAGCTAAGAATCAATAAAAATTGTTGAAAACAGAAAACCCGAAAAACTGCGGAGTAACTTGACAACTTCGTTCGAGGTGTTCCCGATCTCAAAAAATCACAAAATTAAATTTGGAATGTCTTAAAATATTGAATTTTTGATCTGGAAAATTTGGGCACCAAATTCAACCCTCTGAATATTTTTTTAATTTTTTATTGGATTTCGTATTTTTTCGATTTTTTTGACTTTTTCGAATTTTTTTTTGCGGGAAATATTTTTTTATATTCAATAATAGTGCCACAAATATGTATGTAAAATTTTAGATCAATCAGAAAACGTTTGCCCACTCAAATGAATTATTTTTCAAAAATTTTTCTGGGTAAAACTGCTGTTTGTAATTTAAAAAATAGAGATCAGTTTAGAAATCAACCAAGAACACCTAAAACGCCCAAAATCTGATACCAAATGATACGGGGGTTGCACGCGGACCAAGATCGAGTTGCCAAGTCACGGGAAACTCCTACGAAAACCCTAAACAATCAGATCTGAAACGAAACAGAAAATTAAAAGATTAGAATTTTGAATTTCCAGATCTGAAATAAAATCTCCAAAACAGCAAAGAATCAAATTGAGAATAGAAATAAGTGTTAATAAGGGTTCTTGAAACCCTAAAGGAGATTGCGATTCTGCCCAATTGAACACCAAGATAGTTTTCCCCAAATTTCGACAATCTAATTTCACCCAAAAAGAGTATGGAAGAACCCTAGAAATTGGGGATTTTTGGGTTGATTCCTTAAGATAGAAAAAGGCTGAAAACACAATAAGAACAGAAAATAAATTAGATAAAGATTCAGCACAAGCAGAAATAAAGAAAGAATTGACAGCAAGAAATTAAAAGATAAGTCCTAAGAAGCCTTGAAATCCCGAAAGATCTCACAACTCCCTTCAAACGGCTCTAATCTCCCCTCCAAAGAATATCAATGGCAAGAAGAAGGCTGAAGATGGCTCCCACAATCAAAAGATTGTTAAAACAACTTCTAAAGAAAACTCAAGAGAGAATTCTTGGAGAAAAACTCAAAGAGAATTCTGCACTTAAACAAATCTGATATTTTTGATATATTTGAGAAGTTGTTTACAAGGTGGCTAGCCATGCCTTTAAATAGGCCTTATAACTAGTCCTAATCTAATTAGAAAACTAAAATAAAAAACTCCTAATTATTTTAATATGGAAATTCAGCCAAGGGTCTTTATTTAGGACTCTGGGACTGAATATTTACATAAAAATTAAACTAAGTAAAAATAAATAAATAAATAAATAAAAATAAAACTTTACAACTTGGGCCACTTTGACAATTTGGCCTGATTTTCAACTAAGTATGGGTGGATTTCTTGATTGGGCTTGGAATCTTCTTATTGGGCCTTGCCTTCAAGAATTTGGGTTGGGCCTCTGTGACTCGTATCACTTTCTTTCGCTGTTAAGATCATTTTCCAACTTCCATCAATTTAATATCCATTTTACTTTCTTTGCTAAAACATCAACCTTTTGAAACAATCATTTTGTTTAACAAAGCCTTGTTACTTAATTTTACGGTCGGGCAACTAACAACTCGATTTCGACAATGAATATGAGTTCGTATCAGATTTCTTGAGAAGTGATCCATATCGTGATTCCTATTCAGCAAGGAATTTGATTCGGTATAAAGTAAACCATGAGTTTGAAGCTTTTCAAGGTGACAAACGAAAAGGCACAAGTAATTCTTTGTATGCACCAAAGTACTCATCCACAGAGGATCACTTACGAAGGGCTGATCGTGTCTCAAATGTAAATCCTTCCAGTTTTACTCCACGCCCGTCTTGCAAAGAAAGAATGATGACTTGCAAAGTCAAAATCAAATATTTGATCCCAGAGTTCGCTCTATAGTATGGTTTAAAGGATTTGAGCATGTTTTGCATGATTATAACTTTCAATTGCTTCATGTTTCTTCTATGTTGCCGACCATGAAACTTTCGAGTCAGATTGAAATGGTAAGGAAAACTTTGTTTTTGATCCCGGAGCTTATTGTTCTATATTATTGTTCAAGGGGTTTGAGCTATGAAATTTTGTTTTCAAAGATTATAACTTGCATATGCTTTGTGATTCTGGTTGGTTGCCATCGATGAAGCTTTTGATTTATTCTGAAAAGGTAAGACCAACTTATAACTTTTATTCTGGCATTGGTTTATGCATTCCATTATTGAATAATATATCGAAAAGTTATTTTGTGCCTATAATATATAATGTCACTAATTTGTTTCATTCTTGTGTAGGTGAGAATTTGAAATGGTACCCTTCTAAAAAGCGAGGGTATGGAAATAACCTTCTTTCAGCTTGAACCATTTGTGATTCTCACATTTTTGGAAGCGACTTTGTTAGGTTCAAAAACAAAGGGGTTCATGATCTTGAAAGATTTTTCACGAGCAAATGGCCCGATTTGAGGACAAATCGTTTTCAAGAGAGAGGGTATAATGCAAGCACGGTCGCATTATGTCATGATACAATTCGACGACATCAGATTTTCCCAAGCACGAGGACCCAAGTGCAAAATAAAGTTTTTCATTTCAGTTTGTTAATTTGGT
>NW_026291429.1:0-27893 GCF_025698545.1 Gossypium raimondii
AAAATGCAACTAAAAAAACATTCTATGAAATAAAATGGGAGGGTGCAACACGAGGACTTCCGGAGGTCACCCATCCTAGTACTACTCTCTTAAAAGCGCTTAAGCTGCGGAGTTACGATGGGATCCGGTGCATTAGTCTTTGGTATGATCGCACCCGTCAACTCTTGCGCAATCTATTCATATAAAGGTTGCCCTTATCGCACTTGCGCCTCGAATTTAAATGCAAATTTGACCAAATATCGTTTCAAATTGTTTATTTCACAAAAGCGAAAATAACGAATGAGTTACACCACGTCGAGAAAATGCAACTAAAAAAAATTATATGAAATAAAATGGGAGGGTGCAACACGAGGACTTTCGAGGTCACCCATCCTAGTACTACTCTCGCCCAAGCACGCTTAAGCTGCGGAGTTCTAATGGGATCCGGTGCATTAGTCTTTGGTATGATCGCACCCGTCAACTCTTGCGCAATCTATTCATATAAAGGTTGCCCTGATCGCACTTAGCCTCGAATTTAAATGCAAATTTGATAGAATATCGTTCTAATTATTCATTTCACAAAACGAAAATAACGAATGAGTTACACCATGTCGAGAAAATGCAACTAAAAAAAAACATTCTATGAAATAAAATGGGAGTGGTGCAACACGAGGACTTCCCAGGAGGTCACCCATCCTAGTACTACTCTCGCCCAAGCGCGCTTAGCTGCGGAGTTCTGATGGGATCCGGTGCATTAGTGCTGGTATGATCGCACCCATCAACTCTTGCGCAATCTATTCATATAAAGGCTGCCCCTTATCGCACTTGCGCCTCGAATTTAAATGCAAATTTGACCGAATATCGTTCCAAATTATTTATTTCACAAAACGAAAATAACGAATGAGTTACACCACGTCGAGAAAATGCAACTAAAAAAAAACATTCTATGAAATAAAATGGGAGGGGTGCAACACGAGGACTTCCCACGAGGTCACCCATCCTAGTACTACTCTCGCCCAAGAACGCTTAACTGCGGAGTTCTGGTGGGATCCGGCGCATTAGTGCTGGTATGATCGCACCCGTCAACTTTTTCGCAATCTATTCATTATAAGGCTGCCCCTTATCGCAGTTGCGCCTAGAATTTAAATGCAAATTCGACCAAATATCGTTGCAAATTGTTTATTGCACAAAACGAAAATAACGAATGAGTTACACACGTCGAGAAAATGCAACTAAAAAAAATTATATGAAATAAAATGGGAGGGTGCAACACGAGGACTTCCGGAGGTCACCCATCCTAGTACTACTCTCGCCCAAACACGCTTAGCTGCGGAGTTCTAATGGGATCCGGTGCATTAGTCTTTGGTATGATCGCACCCGTCAACTCTTGCGCAATCTATTCATATAAAGGTTGCCCTTGATCGCACTTGCGCCTCGAATTTAAATGCAAATTTGATAGAATATCGTTCTAATTATTCATTTCACAAAGCGAAAATAACGAATGAGTTACACACGTCGAGAAAATGCAACTAAAAAAACATTCTATGAAATAAAATGGGAGGGTGCAACACGAGGACTTCCGGAGGTCACCCATCCTAGTACTACTCTCGCCAAGCACGCTTAAGCTGCGGAGTTCTAATGGGATCCGGTGCATTAGTCTTTGGTATGATCGCACCAATCAACTCTTGCATAATCTATTCATATAAAGGTTGCCCTTATCGCACTTGCGCCTCGAATTTAAATGCAAATTCGATAGAATATCGTTCTAATTATTTATTTCACAAAGCGAAAATAACGAATGAGTTACACCACGTCGAGAAAATGCAACTAAAAAAACATTCTATGAAATAAAATGGGAGGGTGCAACACGAGGACTTCGGAGGTCACCATCCTAGTACTACTCTCGCCCAAGCACGCTTAGCTGCGGAGTTACGATGGGATCCGGTGCATTAGTCTTTGGTATGATCGCACCCGTCAACTCTTGCGCAATCTATTCATATAAAGGCTGCCCCTTATCGCACTTGCGCCTCGAATTTAAATGCAAATTTGACCAAATATCGTTTCAAATTGTTTATTTCACAAAACGCAAATAAGGAATGAGTTACACCACGTCGAGAAAATGCAACTAAAAAAATTATATGAAATAAAATGGGAGGGGTACAACACGAGGACTTCCCAGGAGGTCACCCATCCTAGTACTACTCTCGCCCAAGCACGCTTAACTGCGGAGTTCTAATGCGATCCGGTGCATTAGTGCTGGTATGATCGCACCCGTCAACTCTTGCAATCTATTCATATAAAGGTTGCCCCTGATCGCACTTGCGCCTCGAATTTAAATGCAAATTTGATAGAATATCGTTTCTAATTATTTATTTCACAAAGCGAAAATAACGAATGAGTTACACACGTCGAGAAAATGCAACTAAAAAAACATTCTATGAAATAAAATGGGAGGGTGCAACACGAGGACTTCCGGAGGTCACCCATCCTAGTACTACTCTCGCCCAAGCACGCTTAAGCTGCGGAGTTACGATGGGATCCGGTGCATTAGTCTTTGGTATGATCGCACCGTCAACTCTTGCGCAATCTATTCATATAAAGGTTGCACCTTATCGCAGTTGCGCCACGAATTTAAATGCAAATTTGACCAAATTTCGTTTCAAATTGTTTATTTCACAAAATGCAAATAACAATTGAGTTACACCACGTCGAGAAAATGCAACAAAAAAAATTATATGAAATAAAATGGGAGGGTGCAACACGAGGACTTCGAGGAGGTCACCCATCCTAGTACTACTCTCGCCCAAGCACGCTTAAGCTGCGGAGTTCTAATGGGATCCGGTGCATTAGTCTTTGGTATGATCGCACCCGTCAACTCTTGCGCAATCTATTCATATAAAGGTTGCCGCTGATCGCACTTGCGCCTCGAATTTAAATGTAAATTAGACCGAATATCGTTCCTAATTATTCATTTCACAAAACGAAAATAACGAATGAGTTACACTACGTCGAGAAAATGCAACTAAAAAAAAACATTCTATGAAATAAAATGGGAGGGGTGCAACACGAGGACTTCCCAGGAGGTCACCCATCCTAGTACTACTCTCGCCCAAGCACGCTTAGCTGCGGAGTTCTGATGGGATCCGGTGCATTAGTCTTTGGTATGATCGCACCAATCAACTCTTGCATAATCTATTCATATAAAGGTGCCCTTATCGCACTTGCGCCTCGAATTTAAATGCAAATTTGACCAAATATCGTTTCAAATTGTTTATTTCACAAAACGCAAATAACGAATGAGTTACACCACGTCGAGAAAATGCAACTAAAAAAAAATTATATGAAATAAAATGGGAGGGGTGCAACACGAGGACTTCCCAGGAGGTCACCCATCCTAGTACTACTCTCGCCCAAGCACGCTTAACCTGCGGAGTTCGATGGGATCCGGTGCATTAGTCTTTGGTATGATGATCGCACCGTCAACTCTTGCGCAATCTATTCATATAAAGGTTGCCCTGATCGCACTTGCGCCTCGAATTTAAATGCAAATTCGACCGAATATCGTTCCTAATTATTCATTTCACAAAACGAAAATAACGAATGAGTTACACTACGTCGAGAAAATGCAACTAAAAAAAAACATTCTATGAAATAAAATGGGAGGGGTGCAACACGAGGACTTCCCAGGAGGTCACCCATCCTAGTACTACTCTCGCCCAAGCACGCTTAACTGCGGAGTTCTAATGGGATCCGGTGCATTAGTGCTGGTATGATCGCACCGTCAACTCTTGCGCAATCTATTCATATAAAGGTTCCCCCTGATCGCACTTGCGCCTCGAATTTAAATGCAAATTCGACCGAATATCGTTCCAGATTATTTATTTCACAAAACGAAAATAACGAATGAGTTACACCACGTCGAGAAAATGCAACTAAAAAAAAACATTCTATGAAATAAAATGGGAGGGGTGCAACACGAGGACTTCCGGAGGTCACCCATCCTAGTACTACTCTCGCCCAAGCACGCTTAGCTGCGGAGTTACGATGGGATCCGGTGCATTAGTCTTTGGTATGATCGCACCAAATCAACTCTTGCGCAATCTATTCATATAAAGGTTGCCCTTATCGCACTTGCGCCTCGAATTTAAATGCAAATTTGACCAAATATCGTTTCAAATTGTTTATTTCACAAAGCAAATAACGAATGAGTTACACCACGTCGAGAAAATGCAACTAAAAAAATTATATGAAATAAAATGGGAGGGTGCAACACGAGGACTTCGGAGGTCACCATCCTAGTACTACTCTCGCCCAACTTGCGCTTAGCTGCGGAGTTCTAATGCGATCCGGTGCATTAGTCTTTGGTATGATCGCACCCGTCAACTCTTGCGCAATCTATTCATATAAAGGTTGCCCTGATCGCACTTAGCCTCGAATTTAAATGCAAATTCGATAGAATATCGTTCTAATTATTTATTTCACAAAGCGAAAATAACGAATGAGTTACACCACGTCGAGAAAATGCAACTAAAAAAACATTCTATGAAATAAAATGGGAGGGTGCAACACGAGGACTTCGAGGAGGTCACCCATCCTAGTACTACTCTCGCCCAAGCACGCTTAGCTGCGGAGTTACGATGGGATCCGGTGCATTAGTCTTTGGTATGATCGCACAAATCAACTCTTGCAATCTATTCATATAAAGGTTGCCCTTATCGCACTTGCGCCTCGAATTTAAATGCAAATTTGACCAAATATCGTTTCAAAATGTTTATTTCACAAAACTCAAATAACGAATGAGTTACACCACGTCGAGAAAATGCAACTAAAAAAATTATATGAAATAAAATGGGAGGGTGCAACACGAGGACTTCGGAGGTCACCATCCTAGTACTACTCTCGCCCAAGCACGCTTAAGCTGCGGAGTTCTAATGCGATCCGGTGCATTAGTCTTTGGTATGATCGCACCCGTCAACTCTTGCAATCTATTCATATAAAGGTTGCCCTGATCGCACTTAGCCTCGAATTTAAATGCAAATTGAATAGAATATCGTTCTAATTATTCATTTCACAAAGCGAAAATAACGAATGAGTTACACCACGTCGAGAAAATGCAACTAAAAAAACATTCTATGAAATAAAATGGGAGGGTGCAACACGAGGACTTCCGGAGGTCACCCATCCTAGTACTACTCTCGCCCAAACACGCTTAGCTGCGGAGTTACGATGGGATCCGGTGCATTAGTCTTTGGTATGATCGCACCGTCAACTCTTGCGCAATCTATTCATATAAAGGTTGCCCTTATCGCACTTGCGCCTCGAATTTAAATGCAAATTTGACCGAATATCGTTTCAATTATTTATTTCACAAAGCGAAAATAACGAATGAGTTACACCACGTCGAGAAAATGCAACTAAAAAAACATTCTATGAAATAAAATGGGAGGGTGCAACACGAGGACTTCCGGAGGTCACCCATCCTAGTACTACTCTCGCCCAAGCACGCTTAGCTGCGGAGTTACGATGGGATCCGGTGCATTAGTCTTTGGTATGATCGCACCCGTCAACTCTTGCGCAATCTATTCATATAAAGGTTGCCCTTATCGCACTGCGCCTCGAATTTAAATGCAAATTTGACCAAATATCGTTTCAAATTGTTTATTTCACAAAGCGAAAATAACGAATGAGTTACACCACGTCGAGAAAATGCAACTAAAAAAATTATATGAAATAAAATGGGAGGGTGCAACACGAGGACTTCCGGAGGTCACCCATCCTAGTGCTACTCTCGCCCAAGCACGCTTAACTGCGGAGTTCTGATGGGATCCGGTGCATTAGTGCTGGTATGATCGCACCTGTTAACTCTTGCGCAATCTATTCATATAAAGGTTGCCCCTGATCGCACTTGCGCCTCGAATTTAAATGCAAATTTGACCGAAAATCGTTCCTAATTATTCATTCCACAAAACGAAAATAACGAATGAGTTACACCACGTCGAGAAAATGCAACTAAAAAAAAATTATATGAAATAAAATGGGAGGGGTGCAACACGAGGACTTCCCAGGAGGTCACCCATCCTAGTACTACTCTCGCCCAAGCACGCTTAACTGCGGAGTTCTGATGGGATCCGGTGCATTAGTCTTTGGTATGATCGCACCCGTCAACTCTTGCGCAATCTATTCATATAAAGGTTGCCCCGATCGCACTTGCGCCTCGAATTTAAATGCAAATTCGATAGAATATCGTTCTAATTATTTATTTCACAAAGCGAAAATAACGAATGAGTTACACCACGTCGAGAAAATGCAACTAAAAAAACATTCTATGAAATAAAATGGGAGGGTGCAACACGAGGACTTCCGGAGGTCACCCATCCTAGTACTACTCTCGCCCAAGCACGCTTAGCTGCGGAGTTACGATGGGATCCGGTGCATTAGTCTTTGGTATGATCGCACCCGTCAACTCTTGCGCAATCTATTCATATAAAGGTTGCCCTTATCGCACTTGCGCCTCGAATTTAAATGCAAATTTGACCAAATATCGTTTCAAATTGTTTATTTCACAAAAGCATAAATAACGAATGAGTTACACCACGTCGAGAAAATGCAACTAAAAAAATTATATGAAATAAAATGGGAGGGTGCAACACGAGGACTTCCGGAGGTCACCCATCCTAGTACTACTCTCGCCCAAGCACGCTTAGCTGCGGAGTTCTAATGCGATCCGGTGCATTAGTCTTTGGTATGATCGCACCCGTCAACTCTTGCGCAATCTATTCATATAAAGGTTGCCCACGATCGCACTTGCGCCTCGAATTTAAATGCAAATCGATAGAATATCGTTCTAATTATTCATTTCACAAAGCGAAAATAACGAATGAGTTACACACGTCGAGAAAATGCAACTAAAAAAACATTCTATGAAATAAAATGGGAGGGTGCAACACGAGGACTTCGGAGGTCACCCATCCTAGTACTACTCTCGCCCAAGCACGCTTAGCTGCGGAGTTACGATGGGATCCGGTGCATTAGTCTTTGGTATGATCGCACCGTCAACTCTTGCGCAATCTATTCATATAAAGGTGCCCTTATCGCACTTGCGCCTCGAATTTAAATGCAAATTTGACCAAATATCGTTTCAAATTGTTTATTTCACAAAACGCAAATAAGGAATGAGTTACACCACGTCGAGAAAATGCAACTAAAAAAATTATATGAAATAAAATGGGAGGGGTACAACACGAGGACTTCCGGAGGTCACCATCCTAGTACTACTCTCGCCCAAGCACGCTTAGCTGCGGAGTTCTAATGCGATCCGGTGCATTAGTCTTTGGTATGATCGCACCCGTCAACTCTTGCGCAATCTATTCATATAAAGGTTGCCCCTGATCGCACTTGCGCCTCGAATTTAAATGCAAATTCGACCGAATATCGTTCCTAATTATTCATTTCACAAAACGAAAATAACGAATGAGTTACACTACGTCGAGAAAAGGCAACTAAAAAAACATTCTATGAAATAAAATGGGAGGGGTGCAACACGAGGACTTCCCAGGAGGTCACCCATCCTAGTACTACTCTCGCCCAAGCACGCTTAACTGCGGAGTTCTGATGGGATCCGGTGCATTAGTGCTGGTATGATCGCACCCGTCAACTCTTGCGCAATCTATTCATATAAAGGCTGCCCCTTATCGCACTTGCGCCTCGAATTTAAATGCAAATTTGACCAAATATCGTTTCAAATTGTTTATTTCACAAAACGCAAATAAGGAATGAGTTACACCACGTCGAGAAAATGCAACTAAAAAAATTATATGAAATAAAATGGGAGGGGTACAACACGAGGACTTCCCAGGAGGTCACCCATCCTAGTACTACTCTCTAAGCCAAGCACGCTTAGCTGCGGAGTTCTAATGCGATCCGGTGCATTAGTCTTTGGTATGATCGCACCGTCAACTCTTGCGCAATCTATTCATATAAAGGTTGCCGCTGATCGCACTTGCGCCTCGAATTTAAATGCAAATTCGAACGAATATCGTTCCTAATTATTCATTTCACAAAACGAAAATAACGAATGAGTTACACTACGTCGAGAAAAGGCAACTAAAAAAAAACATTCTATGAAATAAAATGGGAGGGGTGCAACACGAGGACTTCCCGGAGGTCACCCATCCTAGTACTACTCTCGCCCAAGCACGCTTAGCTGCGGAGTTACGATGGGATCCGGTGCATTAGTCTTTGGTATGATCGCACCCGTCAACTCTTGCGCAATCTATTCATATAAAGGTTGCCCTTATCGCACTTGCGCCTCGAATTTAAATGCAAATTTGACCAAATATCGTTTCAATTATTTATTTCACAAAAGCGAAAATAACGAATGAGTTACACCACGTCGAGAAAATGCAACTAAAAAAAATTATATGAAATAAAATGGGAGGGTGCAACACGAGGACTTCCGGAGGTCACCATCCTAGTACTACTCTCGCCCAAGCACGCTTAGCTGCGGAGTTACGATGGGATCCGGTGCATTAGTCTTTGGTATGATCGCACCGTCAACTCTTGCAATCTATTCATATAAAGGTTGCCCTTATCGCACTTGCGCCTCGAATTTAAATGCAAATTTGACCAAATATCGTTTCAAATTATTTATTTCACAAAGCGAAAATAACGAATGAGTTACACCACGTCGAGAAAATGCAACTAAAAAAAATTATATGAAATAAAATGGGAGGGTGCAACACGAGGACTTCCGGAGGTCACCCATCCTAGTACTACTCTCGCCCAAGCACGCTTAGCTGCGGAGTTCGATGGGATCCGGTGCATTAGTCTTTGGTATGATCGCTTTTGCCGTCAACTCTTGCAATCTATTCATATAAAGGTTGCCCCGATCGCACTGCGCCTCGAATTTAAATGCAAATTCGATAGAATATCGTTCTAATTATTCATTTCACAAAGCGAAAATAACGAATGAGTTACACCACGTCGAGAAAATGCAACTAAAAAAACATTCTATGAAATAAAATGGGAGGGTGCAACACGAGGACTTCCGGAGGTCACCCATCCTAGTACTACTCTCGCCCAAGCACGCTTAGCTGCGGAGTTACGATGGGATCCGGTGCATTAGTCTTTGGTATGATCGCACCCGTCAACTCTTGCGCAATCTATTCATATAAAGGCTGCCCCTTATCGCACTTGCGCCTCGAATTTAAATGCAAATTTGACCAAATATCGTTTCAAATTGTTTGTTTCACAAAACGCAAATAAGGAATGAGTTACACCACGTCGAGAAAATGCAACTAAAAAAAAATTATATGAAATAAAATGGGAGGGTGCAACACGAGGACTTCCCAGGAGGTCACCCATCCTAGTACTACTCTCGCCCAAGCACGCTTAATTGCGGAGTTCTAATGCGATCCGGTGCATTACTGCTGGTATGATCGCACCCGTCAACTCTTGCGCAATCTATTCATATAAAGGTTCCCCCTGATCGCACTTGCGCCTCGAATTTAAATGCAAATTCGACCGAATATCGTTCCAGATTATTTATTTCACAAAACGAAAATAACGAATGAGTTACACCATGTCGAGAAAATGCAACTAAAAAAAAACATTCTATGAAATAAAATGGGAGGGGTGCAACACGAGGACTTCCCAGGAGGTCACCCATCCTAGTACTACTCTCGCCCAAGCACGCTTAGCTGCGGAGTTCTGATGGGATCCGGTGCATTAGTGCTGGTATGATCGCACCCGTCAACTCTTGCGCAATCTATTCATATAAAGGCTGCCCTTATCGCACTTGCGCCTCGAATTTAAATGCAAATTTGACCAAATATCGTTTCAAATTGTTTATTTCACAAAACTCAAATAACGAATGAGTTACACCACGTCGAGAAAATGCAACTAAAAAAAATTATATGAAATAAAATGGGAGGGGTGCAACACGAGGACTTCCGGAGGTCACCCATCCTAGTACTACTCTCGCCCAAAGCACGCTTAACTGCGGAGTTCTAATGCGATCCGGTGCATTAGTCTTTGGTATGATCGCACCCGTCAACTCTTGCGCAATCTATTCATATAAAGGTTGCCCCTGATCGCACTTGCGCCTCGAATTTAAATGCAAATTCGAACGAATATCGTTCCTAATTATTCATTTCACAAAACGAAAATAACGAATGAGTTACACTACGTCGAGAAAAGGCAACTAAAAAAAAACATTCTATGAAATAAAATGGGAGGGGTGCAACACGAGGACTTCCCAGGAGGTCACCCATCCTAGTACTACTCTCGCCCAAGCACGCTTAACTGCGGAGTTCTGATGGGATCCGGTGTATTAGTGCTGGTATGATCGCACCCGTCAACTCTTGCGCAATCTATTCATATAATGGCTGCCCCTTATCGCTGTTGCGCCTCGAATTTAAATGCAAATTTGACCAAATATCGTTTCAAATTGTTTATTTCACAAAACTCAAATAACGAATGAGTTACACCACGTCGAGAAAATGCAACTAAAAAAAATTATATGAAATAAAATGGGAAGGGTGCAACACGAGGACTTCCCAGGAGGTCACCCATCCTAGTACTACTCTCGCCCAAGCACGCTTAACTGCGGAGTTCTAATGCGATCCGGTGCATTAGTGCTGGTATGATCGCACCCGTCAACTCTTGCGCAATCTATTCATATAAAGGTTGCCGCTGATCGCACTTGCGCCTCGAATTTAAATGCAAATTCGACCGAATATCGTTCCTAATTATTCATTTCACAAAACGAAAATAACGAATGAGTTACACTACGTCGAGAAAATGCAACTAAAAAAAAACATTCTATGAAATAAAATGGGAGGGGTGCAACACGAGGACTTCCCAGGAGGTCACCCATCCTAGTACTACTCTCGCAAGCACGCTTAGCTGCGGAGTTACGATGGGATCCGGTGCATTAGTCTTTGGTATGATCGCACCCGTCAACTCTTGCGCAATCTATTCATATAAAGGTTGCCCTTATCGCACTTGCGCCTCGAATTTAAATGCAAATTTGACCAAATATCGTTTCAAATTTTTTATTTCACAAAACGAAAATAACGAATGAGTTACACCACGTCGAGAAAATGCAACTAAAAAAAAATTATATGAAATAAAATGGGAGGGGTGCAACACGAGGACTTCCGGAGGTCACCCATCCTAGTACTACTCTCGCCCAAACACGCTTAGCTGCGGAGTTACGATGGGATCCGGTGCATTAGTCTTTGGTATGATCGCACCGTCAACTCTTGCGCAATCTATTCATATAAAGGTTGCCCCTTATCGCACTTGCGCCTCGAATTTAAATGCAAATTTGACCAAATATCGTTTCAAATTATTTATTTCACAAAACGAAAATAACGAATGAGTTACACCACGTCGAGAAAATGCAACTAAAAAAATTATATGAAATAAAATGGGAGGGTGCAACACGAGGACTTCGAGGAGGTCACCCATCCTAGTACTACTCTCGCCCAAGCACGCTTAGCTGCGGAGTTACGATGGGATCCGGTGCATTAGTCTTTGGTATGATCGCACCCGTCAACTCTTGCGCAATCTATTCATATAAAGGTTGCCGCTGATCGCACTTGCGCCTCGAATTTAAATGCAAATTCGATAGAATATCGTTCTAATTATTCATTTCACAAAGCGAAAATAACGAATGAGTTACACCACGTCGAGAAAATGCAACTAAAAAAACATTCTATGAAATAAAATGGGAGGGTGCAACACGAGGACTTCGAGGAGGTCACCCATCCTAGTACTACTCTCGCCCAAGCACGCTTAGCTGCGGAGTTACGATGGGATCCGGTGCATTAGTCTTTGGTATGATCGCACCGTCAACTCTTGCGCAATCTATTCATATAAAGGTTGCCCCTTATCGCACTTGCGCCTCGAATTTAAATGCAAATTGACCAAATATCGTTTCAAATTATTTATTTCACAAAGCGAAAATAACGAATGAGTTACACCACGTCGAGAAAATGCAACTAAAAAAACATTCTATGAAATAAAATGGGAGGGTGCAACACGAGGACTTCCGGAGGTCACCCATCCTAGTACTACTCTCGCCCAAGCACGCTTAGCTGCGGAGTTACGATGGGATCCGGTGCATTAGTCTTTGGTATGATCGCACCCGTCAACTCTTGCGCAATCTATTCATATAAAGGTTGCCCTTATCGCACTTAGCCTCGAATTTAAATGCAAATTTGACCAAATATCGTTTCAAATTGTTTATTTCACAAAGCGAAAATAACGAATGAGTTACACCACGTCGAGAAAATGCAACTAAAAAAATTATATGAAATAAAATGGGAGGGTGCAACACGAGGACTTCCGGAGGTCACCATCCTAGTACTACTCTCGCCCAAGCACGCTTAAGCTGCGGAGTTCTAATGGGATCCGGTGCATTAGTCTTTGGTATGATCGCACCCGTCAACTCTTGCGCAATCTATTCATATAAAGGTTGCCCTGATCGCACTTGCGCCTCGAATTTAAATGCAAATTCGATAGAATATCGTTCTAATTATTCATTTCACAAAACGAAAATAACGAATGAGTTACACTACGTCGAGAAAAGGCAACTAAAAAAAAACATTCTATGAAATAAAATGGGAGGGGTGCAACACGAGGACTTCCGAGGTCACCCATCCTAGTACTACTCTCGCCCAAGCACGCTTAGCTGCGGAGTTACGATGGGATCCGGTGCATTAGTCTTTGGTATGATCGCACCCGTCAACTCTTGCGCAATCTATTCATATAAAAGGTTGCCCTTATCGCACTTGCGCCTCGAATTTAAATGCAAATTTGACCAAATATCGTTTCAAATTGTTTATTTCACAAAACGAAAATAACGAATGAGTTACACCACGTCGAGAAAATGCAACTAAAAAAAATTATATGAAATAAAATGGGAGGGTGCAACACGAGGACTTCGGAGGTCACCCATCCTAGTACTACTCTCGCCCAAGCACGCTTAGCTGCGGAGTTACGATGGGATCCGGTGCATTAGTCTTTGGTATGATCGCACCCGTCAACTCTTGCAATCTATTCATATAAAGGTTGCCCTTATCGCACTTGCGCCTCGAATTTAAATGCAAATTTGACCAAATATCGTTTCTAATTATTTATTTCACAAAGCGAAAATAACGAATGAGTTACACACGTCGAGAAAATGCAACTAAAAAAACATTCTATGAAATAAAATGGGAGGGTGCAACACGAGGACTTCCGGAGGTCACCCATCCTAGTACTACTCTCGCCCAAGCACGCTTAGCTGCGGAGTTACGATGGGATCCGGTGCATTAGTCTTTGGTATGATCGCACCCGTCAACTCTTGCGCAATCTATTCATATAAAGGTTGCCCTTATCGCACTTAGCCTCGAATTTAAATGCAAATTTGATAGAATATCGTTCTAATTATTTATTTCACAAAGCGAAAATAACGAATGAGTTACACCACGTCGAGAAAATGCAACTAAAAAAACATTCTATGAAATAAAATGGGAGGGTGCAACACGAGGACTTCCGGAGGTCACCCATCCTAGTACTACTCTCGCCCAAGCACGCTTAGCTGCGGAGTTACGATGGGATCCGGTGCATTAGTCTTTGGTATGATCGCACCCGTCAACTCTTGCAATCTATTCATATAAAGGTTGCCCTTATCGCACTTGCGCCTCGAATTTAAATGCAAATTTGACCAAATATCGTTTCAAATTGTTTATTTCACAAAGCAAAATAAGGAATGAGTTACACCACGTCGAGAAAATGCAACTAAAAAAAATTATATGAAATAAAATGGGAGGGGTGCAACACGAGGACTTCCCAGGAGGTCACCCATCCTAGTACTACTCTCGCCCAAGCACGCTTAACTGCGGAGTTCTAATGCGATCCGGTGCATTAGTGCTGGTATGATCGCACCCGTCAACTCTTGCGCAATCTATTCATATAAAGGTTGCCGCTGATCGCACTTGCGCCTCGAATTTAAATGCAAATTCGACCGAATATCGTTCCTAATTATTCATTTCACAAAACGAAAATAACGAATGAGTTACACTACGTCGAGAAAATGCAACTAAAAAAAAACATTCTATGAAATAAAATGGGAGGGGTGCAACACGAGGACTTCCCAGGAGGTCACCCATCCTAGTACTACTCTCGCCCAAGCACGCTTAAGCTGCGGAGTTACGATGGGATCCGGTGCATTAGTCTTTGGTATGATCTTGCACCGTCAACTCTTGCGCAATCTATTCATATAAAGGCTGCCCCTTATCGCACTTGCGCCTCGAATTTAAATGCAAATTTGACCAAATATCGTTTCAAATTGTTTATTTCACAAAACGCAAATAAGGAATGAGTTACACCACGTCGAGAAAATGCAACTAAAAAAATTATATGAAATAAAATGGGAGGGGTGCAACACGAGGACTTCCCAGGAGGTCACCCATCCTAGTACTACTCTCGCCCAAGCACGCTTAACTGCGGAGTTCTAATGCGATCCGGTGCATTAGTCTTTGGTATGATCGCACCGTCAACTCTTGCGCAATCTATTCATATAAAGGTTGCCCTGATCGCACTTGCGCCTCGAATTTAAATGCAAATTCGATAGAATATCGTTCTAATTATTCATTTCACAAAGCGAAAATAACGAATGAGTTACACCACGTCGAGAAAATGCAACTAAAAAAACATTCTATGAAATAAAATGGGAGGGTGCAACACGAGGACTTCCGGAGGTCACCCATCCTAGTACTACTCTCGCCCAAGCACGCTTAGCTGCGGAGTTACGATGGGATCCGGTGCATTAGTCTTTGGTATGATCGCACCCGTCAACTCTTGCGCAATCTATTCATATAAAGGTTGCCCTTATCGCACTTGCGCCTCGAATTTAAATGCAAATTTGACCAAATATCGTTTCAAATTGTTTATTTCACAAAAGCATAAATAACGAATGAGTTACACCACGTCGAGAAAATGCAACTAAAAAAATTATATGAAATAAAATGGGAGGGTGCAACACGAGGACTTCGGAGGTCACCCATCCTAGTACTACTCTCGCCCAAGCACGCTTAAGCTGCGGAGTTACGATGGGATCCGGTGCATTAGTCTTTGGTATGATCGCACCGTCAACTCTTGCGCAATCTATTCATATAAAGGTTGCCCTGATCGCACTTGCGCCTCGAATTTAAATGCAAATTCGACCGAATATCGTTCCTAATTATTCATTTCACAAAACGAAAATAACGAATGAGTTACACTACGTCGAGAAAATGCAACTAAAAAAACATTCTATGAAATAAAATGGGAGGGGTGCAACACGAGGACTTCCCAGGAGGTCACCCATCCTAGTACTACTCTCGCCCAAGCACGCTTAACTGCGGAGTTACGATGGGATCCGGTGCATTAGTCTTTGGTATGATCGCACCCGTCAACTCTTGCGCAATCTATTCATATAAAGGTTGCCCCTTATCGCACTTGCGCCTCGAATTTAAATGCAAATTCGACCGAATATCGTTCCAGATTATTTATTTCACAAAACGAAAATAACGAATGAGTTACACCACGTCGAGAAAATGCAACTAAAAAAAACATTCTATGAAATAAAATGGGAGGGGTGCAACACGAGGACTTCCCAGGAGGTCACCCATCCTAGTACTACTCTCGCCCAAGCACGCTTAGCTGCGGAGTTCTGATGGGATCCGGTGCATTAGTGCTGGTATGATCGCACCCGTCAACTCTTGCGCAATCTATTCATATAAAGGCTGCCCCTTATCGCACTTGCGCCTCGAATTTAAATGCAAATTTGACCAAATATCGTTTCAAATTGTTTATTTCACAAAACGCAAATAAGGAATGAGTTACACCACGTCGAGAAAATGCAACTAAAAAAAATTATATGAAATAAAATGGGAGGGGTACAACACGAGGACTTCCCAGGAGGTCACCCATCCTAGTACTACTCTCGCCCAAGCACGCTTAACTGCGGAGTTCTAATGCGATCCGGTGCATTAGTGCTGGTATGATCGCACCGTCAACTCTTGCGCAATCTATTCATATAAAGGTTGCCCTTATCGCACTTGCGCCTCGAATTTAAATGCAAATTCGATAGAATATCGTTTCTAATTATTTATTTCACAAAAGCGAAAATAACGAATGAGTTACACACGTAGAAAATGCAACTAAAAAAACATTCTATGAAATAAAATGGGAGGGTGCAACACGAGGACTTCGGAGGTCACCCATCCTAGTACTACTCTCGCCCAAGCACGCTTAAGCTGCGGAGTTACGATGGGATCCGGTGCATTAGTCTTTGGTATGATCGCACCGTCAACTCTTGCAATCTATTCATATAAAGGTTGCCCTTATCGCACTGCGCCTCGAATTTAAATGCAAATTTGACCAAATATCGTTTCAAATTGTTTATTTCACAAAAGCGAAAATAAGGAATGAGTTACACCACGTCGAGAAAATGCAACTAAAAAAATTATATGAAATAAAATGGGAGGGTGCAACACGAGGACTTCGGAGGTCACCCATCCTAGTACTACTCTCGCCCAAGCACGCTTAGCTGCGGAGTTACGATGGGATCCGGTGCATTAGTCTTTGGTATGATCGCACCCGTCAACTCTTGCGCAATCTATTCATATAAAGGTTGCCCACGATCGCACTTGCCTCGAATTTAAATGCAAATTTGACCGAATATCGTTCTAATTATTTATTTCACAAAGCGAAAATAACGAATGAGTTACACCACGTCGAGAAAATGCAACTAAAAAAACATTCTATGAAATAAAATGGGAGGGTGCAACACGAGGACTTTCGGAGGTCACCCATCCTAGTACTACTCTCGCCCAAGCACGCTTAGCTGCGGAGTTACGATGGGATCCGGTGCATTAGTCTTTGGTATGATCGCACAAATCAACTCTTGCAATCTATTCATATAAAGGTTGCCCTTATCGCACTTGCGCCTCGAATTTAAATGCAAATTTGACCAAATATCGTTTCAAATTGTTTATTTCACAAAACGCAAATAAGGAATGAGTTACACCACGTCGAGAAAATGCAACTAAAAAAAATTATATGAAATAAAATGGGAGGGGTACAACACGAGGACTTCCCAGGAGGTCACCCATCCTAGTACTACTCTCGCCCAAGCACGCTTAACTGCGGAGTTCTAATGCGATCCGGTGCATTAGTGCTGGTATGATCGCACCCGTCAACTCTTGCGCAATCTATTCATATAAAGGTTGCCGCTGATCGCACTTGCGCCTCGAATTTAAATGCAAATTCGACCGAATATCGTTCCTAATTATTCATTTCACAAAACGAAAATAACGAATGAGTTACACTACGTCGAGAAAATGCAACTAAAAAAAAACATTCTATGAAATAAAATGGGAGGGGTGCAACACGAGGACTACTACTCTCGCCCAAGCACGCTTAACTGCGGAGTTCTGATGGGATCCGGTGCATTAGTGCTGGTATGATCGCACCCGTCAACTCTTGCGCAATCTATTCATATAAAGGTTGCCCCTTATCGCACTTGCGCCTCGAATTTAAATGCAAATTTGACCAAATATCGTTTCAAATTATTTATTTCACAAAACGAAAATAACGAATGAGTTACACCACGTCGAGAAAATGCAACTAAAAAAACATTCTATGAAATAAAATGGGAGGGGTGCAACACGAGGACTTCCGGAGGTCACCCATCCTAGTACTACTCTCGCCCAAGCACGCTTAGCTGCGGAGTTACGATGGGATCCGGTGCATTAGTGCTTTGGTATGATCGCACCCGTCAACTCTTGCGCAATCTATTCATATAAAGGTTGCCCCTTATCGCACTTGCGCCTCGAATTTAAATGCAAATTTGACCAAATATCGTTTCAAATTGTTTATTTCACAAAACGCAAATAACGAATGAGTTACACCACGTCGAGAAAATGCAACTAAAAAAATTATATGAAATAAAATGGGAGGGTGCAACACGAGGACTTCGGAGGTCACCATCCTAGTACTACTCTCGCCCAAGCACGCTTAAGCTGCGGAGTTACGATGGGATCCGGTGCATTAGTCTTTGGTATGATCGCACCGTCAACTCTTGCGCAATCTATTCATATAAAGGTTGCCCCGATCGCACTTAGCCTCGAATTTAAATGCAAATTTGATAGAATATCGTTCTAATTATTTATTTCACAAAACGAAAATAACGAATGAGTTACACCACGTCGAGAAAATGCAACTAAAAAAAAACATTCTATGAAATAAAATGGGAGGGGTGCAACACGAGGACTTCCCAGGAGGTCACCCATCCTAGTACTACTCTCGCCCAAGCACGCTTAACTGCGGAGTTCTGATGGGATCCGGTGCATTAGTCTTTGGTATGATCGCACCAAATCAACTCTTGCGCAATCTATTCATATAAAGGCTGCCCCTTATCGCACTTGCGCCTCGAATTTAAATGCAAATTTGACCAAATATCGTTTCAAATTGTTTATTTCACAAAACGCAAATAAGGAATGAGTTACACCACGTCGAGAAAATGCAACTAAAAAAAAATTATATGAAATAAAATGGGAGGGGTACAACACGAGGACTTCCCAGGAGGTCACCCATCCTAGTACTACTCTCGCCCAAGCACGCTTAACTGCGGAGTTCTAATGCGATCCGGTGCATTAGTGCTGGTATGATCGCACCCGTCAACTCTTGCGCAATCTATTCATATAAAGGTTGCCCCTGATCGCACTTGCGCCTCGAATTTAAATGCAAATTCGACCGAATATCGTTCCTAATTATTCATTTCACAAAACGAAAATAACGAATGAGTTACACTACGTCGAGAAAATGCAACTAAAAAAAAACATTCTATGAAATAAAATGGGAGGGGTGCAACACGAGGACTTCCCAGGAGGTCACCCATCCTAGTACTACTCTCGCCCAAGCACGCTTAACTGCGGAGTTCTGATGGGATCCGGTGCATTAGTGCTGGTATGATCGCACCCGTCAACTCTTGCGTAATCTATTCATATAAAGGTTGCCCTTATCGCACTTGCGCCTCGAATTTAAATGCAAATTTGACCAAATATCGTTTCAAATTGTTTATTTCACAAAAGCATAAATAAGGAATGAGTTACACCACGTCGAGAAAATGCAACTAAAAAAATTATATGAAATAAAATGGGAGGGTGCAACACGAGGACTTCCGGAGGTCACCCATCCTAGTACTACTCTCGCCCAAAGCACGCTTAGCTGCGGAGTTCTAATGCGATCCGGTGCATTAGTCTTTGGTATGATCGCACCCGTCAACTCTTGCGCAATCTATTCATATAAAGGTTGCCCTGATCGCACTTGCGCCTCGAATTTAAATGCAAATTAAATAGAATATCGTTCTAATTATTCATTTCACAAAACGAAAATAACGAATGAGTTACACTACGTCGAGAAAATGCAACTAAAAAAAACATTCTATGAAATAAAATGGGAGGGGTGCAACACGAGGACTTCGAGGAGGTCACCCATCCTAGTACTACTCTCGCCCAAAGCACGCTTAGCTGCGGAGTTACGATGGGATCCGGTGCATTAGTCTTTGGTATGATCGCACCGTCAACTCTTGCGCAATCTATTCATATAAAGGTTGCCCTTATCGCACTTGCGCCTCGAATTTAAATGCAAATTTGACCAAATATCGTTTCAAATTGTTTATTTCACAAAAGGTAAATAACGAATGAGTTACAGTACATCGAGAAAATGCAACTAAAAAAACATTATATGAAATAAAATGGGAGGGTGCAACACGAGGACTTCGGAGGTCACCATCCTAGTACTACTCTCGCCCAAGCACGCTTAAGCTGCGGAGTTACGATGGGATCCGGTGCATTAGTCTTTGGTATGATCGCACCCGTCAACTCTTGCGCAATCTATTCATATAAAGGTTGCCCCTTATCGCACTTGCGCCTCGAATTTAAATGCAAATTTGACCAAATATCGTTTCAAATTATTTATTTCACAAAACGAAAATAACGAATGAGTTACACCACGTCGAGAAAATGCAACTAAAAAAAAATTATATGAAATAAAATGGGAGGGGTGCAACACGAGGACTTCGGAGGTCACCCATCCTAGTACTACTCTCGCCCAAGCACGCTTAAGCTGCGGAGTTACGATGGGATCCGGTGCATTAGTCTTTGGTATGATCGCACCGTCAACTCTTGCATAATCTATTCATATAAAGGTTGCCCTTATCGCACTTGCGCCTCGAATTTAAATGCAAATTTGACCAAATATCGTTTCAAATTATTTATTTCACAAAACGAAAATAACGAATGAGTTACACCACGTCGAGAAAATGCAACTAAAAAAAAATTATATGAAATAAAATGGGAGGGGTGCAACACGAGGACTTCCGGAGGTCACCCATCCTAGTACTACTCTCGCCCAAGCACGCTTAGCTGCGGAGTTCGATGGGATCCGGTGCATTAGTCTTTGGTATGATCGCACCCGTCAACTCTTGCGCAATCTATTCATATAAAGGTTGCCCTGATCGCACTTGCGCCTCGAATTTAAATGCAAATTGAATAGAATATCGTTCTAATTATTTATTTCACAAAGCGAAAATAACGAATGAGTTACACCACGTCGAGAAAATGCAACTAAAAAACATTCTATGAAATAAAATGGGAGGGTGCAACACGAGGACTTCGAGGAGGTCACCCATCCTAGTACTACTCTCGCCCAAAGCGCGCTTAAGCTGCGGAGTTACGATGGGATCCGGTGCATTAGTCTTTGGTATGATACTTTGTCCGTCAACTCTTGCAATCTATTCATATAAAGGTTGCCCTTATCGCACTTGCGCCTCGAATTTAAATGCAAATTTGACCAAATATCGTTTCAAATTGTTTATTTCACAAAAGCGAAAATAACGAATGAGTTACACCACGTCGAGAAAATGCAACTAAAAAAATTATATGAAATAAAATGGGAGGGTGCAACACGAGGACTTTCGGAGGTCACCCATCCTAGTACTACTCTCGCTTAAAGCACGCTTAAGCTGCGGAGTTCTAATGCGATCCGGTGCATTAGTGCTGGTATGATCGCACCCGTCAACTCTTGCGCAATCTATTCATATAAAGGTTGCCCCTGATCGCACTTGCGCCTCGAATTTAAATGCAAATTCGATCGAATATCGTTCCTAATTATTCATTTCACAAAAGCGAAAATAACGAATGAGTTACACCACGTCGAGAAAATGCAACTAAAAAAACATTCTATGAAATAAAATGGGAGGGTGCAACACGAGGACTTCCGGAGGTCACCATCCTAGTACTACTCTCGCCCAAACACGCTTAGCTGCGGAGTTACGATGGGATCCGGTGCATTAGTCTTTGGTATGATCCTTGCAAATCAACTCTTGCGCAATCTATTCATATAAAGGTTGCCCTTATCGCACTTGCGCCTCGAATTTAAATGCAAATTTGACCAAATATCGTTTCAAATTGTTTATTTCACAAAACATAAATAAGGAATGAGTTACACCACGTCGAGAAAATGCAACTAAAAAAATTATATGAAATAAAATGGGAGGGTGCAACACGAGGACTTCCGGAGGTCACCCATCCTAGTACTACTCTCGCCCAAGCACGCTTAACTGCGGAGTTCTAATGCGATCCGGTGCATTAGTCTTTGGTATGATCGCACCCGTCAACTCTTGCAATCTATTCATATAAAGGTTGCCCCTGATCGCACTTGCGCCTCGAATTTAAATGCAAATTAAATAGAATATCGTTCTAATTATTCATTTCACAAAGCGAAAATAACGAATGAGTTACACCACGTCGAGAAAATGCAACTAAAAAAACATTCTATGAAATAAAATGGGAGGGTGCAACACGAGGACTTCGGAGGTCACCCATCCTAGTACTACTCTCGCCCAAGCACGCTTAGCTGCGGAGTTACGATGGGATCCGGTGCATTAGTCTTTGGTATGATCGCTTTTGCAAATCAACTCTTGCGCAATCTATTCATATAAAGGCTGCCCCTTATCGCACTTGCGCCTCGAATTTAAATGCAAATTTGACCAAATATCGTTTCAAATTGTTTATTTCACAAAACTTAAATAAGGAATGAGTTACACCACGTCGAGAAAATGCAACTAAAAAAAAATTATATGAAATAAAATGGAAGGGTACAACACGAGGACTTCCCAGGAGGTCACCCATCCTAGTACTACTCTCGCCCAAGCACGCTTAACTGCGGAGTTCTAATGCGATCCGGTGCATTAGTGCTGGTATGATCGCACCCGTCAACTCTTGCGCAATCTATTCATATAAAGGTTGCCCCTGATCGCACTTAGCCTCGAATTTAAATGCAAATTTGATAGAATATCGTTCTAATTATTCATTTCACAAAGCGAAAATAACGAATGAGTTACACACGTCGAGAAAATGCAACTAAAAAAACATTCTATGAAATAAAATGGGAGGGTGCAACACGAGGACTTCGGAGGTCACCCATCCTAGTACTACTCTCGCCCAAGCACGCTTAGCTGCGGAGTTACGATGGGATCCGGTGCATTAGTCTTTGGTATGATCGCTTGCCGTCAACTCTTGCGCAATCTATTCATATAAAGGTTGCCCTTATCGCACTTGCGCCTCGAATTTAAATGCAAATTTGACCAAATATCGTTTCAAATTGTTTATTTCACAAAAGCGAAAATAACGAATGAGTTACACCACGTCGAGAAAATGCAACTAAAAAAATTATATGAAATAAAATGGGAGGGTGCAACACGAGGACTTCGGAGGTCACCCATCCTAGTACTACTCTCGCCCAAGCACGCTTAGCTGCGGAGTTACGATGGGATCCGGTGCATTAGTCTTTGGTATGATCGCACCGTCAACTCTTGCGCAATCTATTCATATAAAGGTTGCCCCTTGATCGCACTTGCGCCTCGAATTTAAATGCAAATTCGACCGAATATCGTTCCTAATTATTCATTTCACAAAACGAAAATAACGAATGAGTTACACTACGTCGAGAAAATGCAACTAAAAAAAAACATTCTATGAAATAAAATGGGAGGGGTGCAACACGAGGACTTCCCAGGAGGTCACCCATCCTAGTACTACTCTCGCCCAAGCAACGCTTAGCTGCGGAGTTACGATGGGATCCGGTGCATTAGTCTTTGGTATGATCGCACCGTCAACTCTTGCATAATCTATTCATATAAAGGTTGCCCTTATCGCACTTGCGCCTCGAATTTAAATGCAAATTTGACCAAATATCGTTTCAAATTGTTTATTTCACAAAAGCGAAAATAACGAATGAGTTACACCACGTCGAGAAAATGCAACTAAAAAAATTATATGAAATAAAATGGGAGGGTGCAACACGAGGACTTCGGAGGTCACCCATCCTAGTACTACTCTCGCCCAAGCACGCTTAAGCTGCGGAGTTCTAATGGGATCCGGTGCATTAGTCTTTGGTATGATCGCACCCGTCAACTCTTGCAATCTATTCATATAAAGGTTGCCGCTGATCGCACTTGCGCCTCGAATTTAAATGCAAATTCGACCGAATATCGTTCCTAATTATTCATTTCACAAAACGAAAATAACGAATGAGTTACACTACGTCGAGAAAAGGCAACTAAAAAAAAACATTCTATGAAATAAAATGGGAAGGGTGCAACACGAGGACTTCCGAAGAGGTCTCCCATCCTAGTACTACTCTCGCCCAACCACGCTTAACTGCGAAGTTCTGATGGGATCCGGTGTATTAGTGCTGGTATGATCGCACCCGTCAACTCTTGCGCAATCTATTCATATAATGGCTGCCCCTTATCGCACTTGCGCCTCGAATTTAAATGCAAATTTGACCAAATATCGTTTCAAATTGTTTATTTCACAAAACTCAAATAACGAATGAGTTACACCACGTCGAGAAAATGCAACTAAAAAAAAATTATATGAAATAAAATGGGAGGGGTGCAACACGAGGACTTCCCAGGAGGTCACCCATCCTAGTACTACTCTCGCCCAAGCACGCTTGACTGCGGAGTTCTGATGGGATCCGGTGCATTAGTGCTGGTATGATCGCACCCGTCAACTCTTGCGCAATCTATTCATATAAAGGTTGCCCCTGATCGCACTTGCGCCTCGAATTTAAATGCAAATTTGAATAGAATATCGTTCCTAATTATTCATTTCACAAAACGAAAATAACGAATGAGTTACACCACGTCGAGAAAATGCAACTAAAAAAACATTCTATGAAATAAAATGGGAGGGGTGCAACACGAGGACTTCCGGAGGTCACCCATCCTAGTACTACTCTCGCCCAAGCACGCTTAGCTGCGGAGTTACGATGGGATCCGGTGCATTAGTCTTTGGTATGATCGCACCCGTCAACTCTTGCATAATCTATTCATATAAAGGTTGCCCTTATCGCACTTGCGCCTCGAATTTAAATGCAAATTTGACCAAATATCGTTTCAAATTGTTTATTTCACAAAGCGAAAATAACGAATGAGTTACACCACGTCGAGAAAATGCAACTAAAAAAATTATATGAAATAAAATGGGAGGGTGCAACACGAGGACTTCCGGAGGTCACCCATCCTAGTACTACTCTCGCCCAAGCACGCTTAGCTGCGGAGTTCTAATGGGATCCGGTGCATTAGTCTTTGGTATGATCGCGCCGTCAACTCTTGCGCAATCTATTCATATAAAGGTTGCCCTGATCGCACTTGCGCCTCGAATTTAAATGCAAATTCGATAGAATATCGTTCTAATTATTCATTTCACAAAGCGAAAATAACGAATGAGTTACACCACGTCGAGAAAATGCAACTAAAAAAACATTCTATGAAATAAAATGGGAGGGTGCAACACGAGGACTTCGAGAGGTCACCCATCCTAGTACTACTCTCGCCCAAGCACGCTTAGCTGCGGAGTTACGATGGGATCCGGTGCATTAGTCTTTGGTATGATCGCACCGTCAACTCTTGCAATCTATTCATATAAAGGTTGCCCTTATCGCACTTGCGCCTCGAATTTAAATGCAAATTTGATAGAATATCGTTCTAATTATTTATTTCACAAAGCGAAAATAACGAATGAGTTACACCACGTCGAGAAAATGCAACTAAAAAAACATTCTATGAAATAAAATGGGAGGGTGCAACACGAGGACTTCGAGGAGGTCACCCATCCTAGTACTACTCTCGCCCAAGCACGCTTAGCTGCGGAGTTACGATGGGATCCGGTGCATTAGTCTTTGGTATGATCGCACCCGTCAACTCTTGCGCAATCTATTCATATAAAGGCTGCCCCTTATCGCACTTGCGCCTCGAATTTAAATGCAAATTTGACCAAATATCATTTCAAATTGTTTGTTTCACAAAACAAAAATAAGGAATGAGTTACACCACGTCGAGAAAATGCAACTAAAAAAAATTATATGAAATAAAATGGGAGGGTACAACACGAGGACTTCCCAGGAGGTCACCCATCCTAGTACTACTCTCGCCCAAGCACGCTTAATTGCGGAGTTCTAATGGGATCCGGTGCATTAGTCTTTGGTATGATCGCACCCGTCAACTCTTGCGCAATCTATTCATATAAAGGTTGCCCCGATCGCACTTGCGCCTCGAATTTAAATGCAAATTCGATAGAATATCGTTCTAATTATTTATTTCACAAAACGAAAATAACGAATGAGTTACACCACGTCGAGAAAATGCAACTAAAAAAAAACATTCTATGAAATAAAATGGGAGGGGTGCAACACGAGGACTTCCCAGGAGGTCACCCATCCTAGTACTACTCTCGCCCAAGCACGCTTAGCTGCGGAGTTACGATGGGATCCGGTGCATTAGTCTTTGGTATGATCGCACCCGTCAACTCTTGCAATCTATTCATATAAAGGCTGCCCCTTATCGCACTTGCGCCTCGAATTTAAATGCAAATTTGACCAAATATCGTTTCAAATTGTTTATTTCACAAAACGCAAATAAGGAATGAGTTACACCACGTCGAGAAAATGCAACTAAAAAAATTATATGAAATAAAATGGGAGGGGTGCAACACGAGGACTTCCCAGGAGGTCACCCATCCTAGTACTACTCGCCCAAGCACGCTTAGCTGCGGAGTTCTAATGCGATCCGGTGCATTAGTCTTTGGTATGATCGCACCGTCAACTCTTGCGCAATCTATTCATATAAAGGTTGCCCTGATCGCACTTAACGCCTCGAATTTAAATGCAAATTCGAATAGAATATCGTTCCTAATTATTCATTTCACAAAACGAAAATAACGAATGAGTTACACTACGTCGAGAAAATGCAACTAAAAAAAAAACATTCTATGAAATAAAATGGGAGGGGTGCAACACGAGGACTTCACAGGAGGTCACCCATCCTAGTACTACTCTCGCCCAAGCACGCTTAACTGCAGAGTTCTGATGGGATCCGGTGCATTAGTCTTTGGTATGATCGCACCCGTCAACTCTTGCAATCTATTCATATAAAGGTTGCCCTTATCGCACTTGCGCCTCGAATTTAAATGCAAATTTGACCAAATATCGTTTCAAATTGTTTATTTCACAAAAGCATAAATAAGGAATGAGTTACACCACGTCGAGAAAATGCAACTAAAAAAATTATATGAAATAAAATGGGAGGGTGCAACACGAGGACTTCCGGAGGTCACCCATCCTAGTACTACTCTCGCCCAAGCACGCTTAACTGCGGAGTTCTAATGCGATCCGGTGCATTAGTCTTTGGTATGATCGCACCCGTCAACTCTTGCATAATCTATTCATATAAAGGTTGCCCTGATCGCACTTGCGCCTCGAATTTAAATGCAAATTCGATAGAATATCGTTTCTAATTATTCATTTCACAAAGCGAAAATAACGAATGAGTTACACCACGTCGAGAAAATGCAACTAAAAAAACATTCTATGAAATAAAATGGGAGGGTGCAACACGAGGACTTCGGAGGTCACCCATCCTAGTACTACTCTCGCCCAAACACGCTTAGCTGCGGAGTTACGATGGGATCCGGTGCATTAGTCTTTGGTATGATCGCACCGTCAACTCTTGCATAATCTATTCATATAAAGGTTGCCCTTATCGCACTTGCGCCTCGAATTTAAATGCAAATTTGACCAAATATCGTTTCAAATTGTTTATTTCACAAAGCGAAAATAACGAATGAGTTACACCACGTCGAGAAAATGCAACTAAAAAAATTATATGAAATAAAATGGGAGGGTGCAACACGAGGACTTCCGGAGGTCACCCATCCTAGTACTACTCTCGCCCAAGCACGCTTAGCTGCGGAGTTCTAATGCGATCCGGTGCATTAGTCTTTGGTATGATCGCACCGTCAACTCTTGCGCAATCTATTCATATAAAGGTTGCCCACGATCGCACTAACGCCTCGAATTTAAATGCAAATTCGACCAGAATATCGTTTCTAATTATTCATTTCACAAAGCGAAAATAACGAATGAGTTACACACGTCGAGAAAATGCAACTAAAAAAACATTCTATGAAATAAAATGGGAGGGTGCAACACGAGGACTTCCGGAGGTCACCCATCCTAGTACTACTCTCGCCCAAGCACGCTTAGCTGCGGAGTTACGATGGGATCCGGTGCATTAGTCTTTGGTATGATCGCACCCGTCAACTCTTGCGCAATCTATTCATATAAAGGTTGCCCCTTATCGCACTTGCGCCTCGAATTTAAATGCAAATTTGACCAAATATCGTTTCAAATTATTTATTTCACAAAACGCAAATAACGAATGAGTTACACCACGTCGAGAAAATGCAACTAAAAAAAATTATATGAAATAAAATGGGAGGGTGCAACACGAGGACTTCGAGGAGGTCACC
>NW_026291430.1:0-21079 GCF_025698545.1 Gossypium raimondii
ATGCCGGATCCCATCGAACTCCATGATTAAAGCGTGCTTGGCGAGAGTAGTACTAGGATGGGTGACCTCCTGGGAAGTCCTCGTGTTGCACCCTCCATTTTATTTCATATAATGTTTTTTAGTTGCATTTTCTCGGCGTGGTGTAACTCATTACGTTATTTGCGTTTTGTGAAATAAATAATTTGAAGCGATATTTGGTCGAATTTGCATTTAAATTCGGCGCAAGCTGCGATAAAGGCGACCTTTATATGAATAGATGCGCTGAAGTTGGCGGTGCGATCATACCGACACTAATGCCGGATCCATCGAACTCATGATTAAAGCGTGCTTGGCGAGAAGTAGTACTAGGATGGGTGACCTCACAGGAAGTCCTCGTGTTGCACCCTCCCATTTTATTTCATATAATTTTTTTAGTTGCATTTTCTCGGCGTGGTGTAACTCATTTCGTTATTTGCGTTTTGTGAAATAAACAATTTGAAGCGATATTTGGTCGAATTGCATTTAAATTGGCGCAAGCTGCGATAAGGCGACCTTTATATGAATAGATTGCGCAAGAGTTGGCGGGTGCGATCATACCGGCACTAATGCGGATCCCATCGAACTCATGATTAAGCGTGCTTGGCGAGAGTAGTACTAGGATGGGTGACCTCGCAGGAAGTCCTCGTGTTGCACCTCCCATTTTATTTCATATAATGTTTTTTAGTTGCATTTTCTCGGCGTGGTGTAACTCATTACGTTATTTGCGTTTTGTGAAATAAACAATTTGAAAGCGATATTTGGTGAATTTGCATTTAAATTCGGCGCGCAAGCTGCGATAAAGGCGACCTTTATATGAATAGATTGCGCAAGAAGTTGGCGGGTGCGATCATACCGGCACTAATGCCGGATCCCATCGAACTCCATGATTAAGCGTGCTTGGGCGAGTAGTACTAGGATGGGTGACCTCACAGGGAATCCTCGTGTTGCACCCTCCCATTTTATTTCATATAATGTTTTTTTAGTTGCATTTTCTCGGCGTGGTGTAACTCATTCGTTATTTGCGTTTTGTGAAATAAACAATTTGAAAGCGATATTTGGTGAATTTGCATTTAAATTGAGGCGCAAGCTGCGATAAAGGCGACCTTTATATGAATAGATTACGCAAGAGTTGGCGGGTGCGATCATACCGGCACTAATGCGGATCCCATCGAACTCATGATTAAGCGTGCTTGGCGAGTAGTACTAGGATGGGTGACCTCACAGGAAGTCCTCGTGTTGCACCCTCCATTTTATTTCATATAATTTTTTTTAGTTGCATTTTCTCGGCGTGGTGTAACTCATTCGTTATTTGCGTTTTGTGAAATAAACAATTTGAAGCGATATTTGGTGAATTTGCATTTAAATTGGCGCAAGCTGCGATAAAGGCGACCTTTATATGAATAGATTGCGCAAGAGTTGGCAGGTGCGATCATACCGGCACTAATGCACCGGATCCCATCGAACTCATGATTAAGCGTGCTTGGCGAGAGTAGTACTAGGATGGGTGACCTCACAGGAAATCCTCGTGTTGCACCCTCCATTTTATTTCATATAATGTTTTTTTTTAGTTGCATTTTCTCGGCGTGGTGTAACTCATTCGTTATTTGCGTTTTGTGAAATAAACAATTTGAAAGCGATATTTGGTCAATTTGCATTTAAATTCGGCATAAGCTGCGATAAAGGCGACCTTTATATGAATAGATTGCATGAGAGTTGGCGGGTGCGATCATACCGGCACTAATGCGGATCCCATCGAACTCATGATTAAGCGTGCTTGGCGAGAGTAGTACTAGGATGGGTGACCTCGCAGGAAGTCCTCGTGTTGCACCCTCCATTTTATTTCATATAATGTTTTTTAGTTGCATTTTCTCGGCGTGGTGTAACTCATTTCGTTATTTGCGTTTTGTGAAATAAACAATTTGAAAGCGATATTTGGTGAATTTGCATTTAAATTGACGCAAGCTGCGATAAAGGCGACCTTTATATGAATAGATTGCGCAAGAGTTGCAGGTGCGATCATACCGGCACTAATGCCGGATCCCATCGAACTCATGATTAAGCGTGCTTGGCGAGAGTAGTACTAGGATGGGTGACCTCACAGGAAGTCCTCGTGTTGCACCCTCCATTTTATTTCATATAATGTTTTTTAGTTGCATTTTCTCGGCGTGGTGTAACTCATTCGTTATTTGCGTTTTGTGAAATAAACAATTTGAAGCGATATTTGGTCGAATTTGCATTTAAATTGGCGCAAGCTGCGATAAAGGCGACCTTTATATGAATAGATTGCGCAAGAGTTGTGGAGTGCGATCATACCGGCACTAATGCCGGATCCCATCGAACTCCATGATTAAGCGTGCTTGGCGAGTAGTACTAGGATGGGTGACCTCGCAGGAAGTCCTCGTGTTGCACCCTCCATTTTATTTCATATAATGTTTTTTAGTTGCATTTTCTCGGCGTGGTGTAACTCATTACGTTATTTGCGTTTTGTGAAATAAACAATTTGAAGCGATATTTGGTCGAATTTGCATTTAAATTGGCGCAATGCGATAAAGGCGACCTTTATATGAATAGATTGCGCAAGAGTTGGCGGGTGCGATCATACCGGCACTAATGCCGGATCCCATCGAACTCATGATTAAGCGTGCTTGGCGAGAGTAGTACTAGGATGGGTGACCTCACAGGAAGTCCTCGTGTTGCACCCTCCCATTTTATTTCATATAATTTTTTTTAGTTGCATTTTCTCGGCGTGGTGTAACTCAATTCGTTATTTGCGTTTTGTGAAATAAACAATTTGAAGCGATATTTGGTCGAATTTGCATTTAAATTCGGCGCAAGCTGCGATAAAGGCGACCTTTATATGAATAGATTGCGCCAAGAGTTGGCGAGTGCGATCATACCGGCACTAATGCCGGATCCCATCGAACTCATGATTAAGCGTGCTTGGCGAGAGTAGTACTAGGATGGGTGACCTCACAGGAAGTCCTCGTGTTGCACCCTCCATTTTATTTCATATAATGTTTTTTAGTTGCATTTTCTCGGCGTGGTGTAACTCATTACGTTATTTGCGTTTTGTGAAATAAACAATTTGAAGCGATATTTGGTCAATTTGCATTTAAATTTGGCGCAAGTGCGATAAAGGCGACCTTTATATGAATAGATTCTTGTGAGAGTTGGCGGGTGCGATCATACCGACACTAATGCTGCGGATCCATCGAACTCGCATGATTAAGCGTGCTTGGGCGAGTAGTACTAGGATGGGTGACCTCGCAGGAAGTCTCGTGTTGCACCCTCCCATTTTATTTCATATAATGTTTTTTTAGTTGCATTTTCTCGGCGTGGTGTAACTCATTCGTTATTTGCGTTTTGTGAAATAAACAATTTGAAGCGATATTTGGTCAATTTGCATTTAAATTGGCGCAAGCTGCGATAAAGGCGACCTTTATATGAATAGATTGCGCAAGAGTTGGCGGGTGCGATCATACCGGCACTAATGCCGGATCCCATCGAACTCCATGATTAAGCGTGCTTGGCGAGAGTAGTACTAGGATGGGTGACCTCACAGGAAGTCCTCGTGTTGCACCCCCCATTTTATTTCATATAATGTTTTTTAGTTGCATTTTCTCGGCGTGGTGTAACTCATTCGTTATTTGCGTTTTGTGAAATAAACAATTTGAAGCGATATTTGGTGAATTTGCATTTAAATTTGGCGCAAGCTGCGATAAAGGCGACCTTTATATGAATAGATTGCGCAAGAGTTGGCGGGTGCGATCATACGGCACTAATGCCGGATCCCATCGAACTCCATGATTAAGCGTGCTTGGCGAGAGTAGTACTAGGATGGGTGACCTCACAGGAAGTCCTCGTGTTGCACCCTCCCATTTTATTTCATATAATTTTTTTAGTTGCATTTTCTCGGCGTGGTGTAACTCATTCGTTATTTGCGTTTTGTGAAATAAACAATTTGAAGCGATATTTGGTCGAATTTGCATTTAAATTAGGCGCAAGCTGCGATAAAGGCGACCTTTATATGAATAGATTCGCATGAAGTTGGCGGGTGCGATCATACCGGCACTAATGCGGATCCCATCGAACTCCATGATTAAGCGTGCTTGGGCGAGTAGTACTAGGATGGGTGACCTCACAGGAAGTCCTCGTGTTGCACCCTCCATTTTATTTCATATAATGTTTTTTTAGTTGCATTTTCTCGGCGTGGTGTAACTCATTCGTTATTTGCGTTTTGTGAAATAAACAATTTGAAAGCGATATTTGGTCGAATTTGCATTTAAATTGGCGCAAGCTGCGATAAAGGCGACCTTTATATGAATAGATTGCGCAAGAGTTGGCGGGTGCGATCATACCGACACTAATGCCGGATCCCATCGAACTCATGATTAAGCGTGCTTGGCGAGAGTAGTACTAGGATGGGTGACCTCTGCAGGAAGTCCTCGTGTTGCACCCTCCCATTTTATTTCATATAATGTTTTTTTAGTTGCATTTTCTCGGCGTGGTGTAACTCATTCGTTATTTGCGTTTTGTGAAATAAATAATTTGAAGCGATATTTGGTGAATTTGCATTTAAATTCGGCATAAGCTGCGATAAGGCGACCTTTATATGAATAGATTGCGCAAGAGTTGGCCAGGTGCGATCATACCGACACTAATGCGGATCCCATCGAACTCATGATTAAGCGTGCTTGGCGAGTAGTACTAGGATGGGTGACCTCACAGGAAGTCCTCGTGTTGCACCCTCCATTTTATTTCATATAATGTTTTTTAGTTGCATTTTCTCGGCGTGGTGTAACTCAATTCGTTATTTGCGTTTTGTGAAATAAACAATTTGAAGCGATATTTGGTGAATTTGCATTTAAATTCGGTAAGCTGCGATAAAGGCGACCTTTATATGAATAGATTGCGCATTGAAGTTGGCGGGTGCGATCATACCGGCACTAATGCGGATCCCATCGAACTCATGATTAAGCGTGCTTGGCGAGAGTAGTACTAGGATGGGTGACCTCTGGGGAAGTCCTCGTGTTGCACCTCCATTTTATTTCATATAATGTTTTTTAGTTGCATTTTCTCGGCGTGGTGTAACTCATTCGTTATTTGCGTTTTGTGAAATAAACAATTTGAAGCGATATTTGGTGAATTTGCATTTAAATTCGAGCGCAAGCTGCGATAAAGGCGACCTTTATATGAATAGATTGCGCAAGAGTTGGCGGAGTGCGATCATACCGGCACTAATGCCGGATCCCATCGAACTCCATGATTAAGCGTGCTTGGCGAGTAGTACTAGGATGGGTGACCTCGCAGGAAGTCCTCGTGTTGCACCTCCATTTTATTTCATATAATGTTTTTTTAGTTGCATTTTCTCGGCGTGGTGTAACTCATTCGTTATTTGCGTTTTGTGAAATAAACAATTTGAAGCGATATTTGGTGAATTTGCATTTAAATTGGCGCAAGCTGCGATAAAGGCGACCTTTATATGAATAGATTGCGCAAGAGTTGGCAGGTGCGATCATACCGGCACTAATGCCGGATCCCATCGAACTCATGATTAAGCGTGCTTGGCGAGTAGTACTAGGATGGGTGACCTCGCAGGAAGTCCTCGTGTTGCACCCTCCCATTTTATTTCATATAATTTTTTTAGTTGCATTTTCTCGGCGTGGTGTAACTCATTCGTTATTTGCGTTTTGTGAAATAAACAATTTGAAGCGATATTTGGTGAATTTGCATTTAAATTGGCGCAAAGCTGCGATAAAGGCGACCTTTATATGAATAGATTGCGCAAGAGTTGGCGGGTGCGATCATACCGGCACTAATGCGGATCCCATCGAACTCATGATTAAGCGTGCTTGGCGAGTAGTACTAGGATGGGTGACCTCGCAGGAAGTCCTCGTGTTGCACCTCCATTTTATTTCATATAATTTTTTTAGTTGCATTTTCTCGGCGTGGTGTAACTCATTCGTTATTTGCGTTTTGTGAAATAAACAATTTGAAGCGATATTTGGTGAATTTGCATTTAAATTTGGCGCCAAGCTGCGATAAAGGCGACCTTTATATGAATAGATTGCGCAAGAGTTGGCGGGTGCGATCATACCGGCACTAATGCCGGATCCCATCGAACTCCATGATTAAGCGTGCTTGGCGAGAGTAGTACTAGGATGGGTGACCTCGCAGGAAGTCCTCGTGTTGCACCCTCCATTTTATTTCATATAATGTTTTTTTAGTTGCATTTTCTCGGCGTGGTGTAACTCATTCGTTATTTGCGTTTTGTGAAATAAACAATTTGAAGCGATATTTGGTCGAATTTGCATTTAAATTTGGCGCAAGCTGCGATAAGGCGACCTTTATATGAATAGATTGCGCAAGAGTTGGCAGGTGCGATCATACCGGCACTAATGCCGGATCCCATCGAACTCATGATTAAGCGTGCTTGGCGAGAGTAGTACTAGGATGGGTGACCTCACAGGAAGTCTCGTGTTGCACCCTCCATTTTATTTCATATAATTTTTTTAGTTGCATTTTCTCGGCGTGGTGTAACTCATTCGTTATTTGCGTTTTGTGAAATAAACAATTTGAAGCGATATTTGGTGAATTTGCATTTAAATTGGCGCAAGCTGCGATAAAGGCGACCTTTATATGAATAGATTGCGCAAGAGTTGGCCAGTGCGATCATACCGGCACTAATGCCGGATCCCATCGAACTCATGATTAAGCGTGCTTGGCGAGTAGTACTAGGATGGGTGACCTCTGAGGAAGTCCTCGTGTTGCACCCTCCATTTTATTTCATATAATGTTTTTTAGTTGCATTTTCTCGGCGTGGTGTAACTCATTCGTTATTTGCGTTTTGTGAAATAAACAATTTGAAGCGATATTTGGTGAATTTGCATTTAAATTGGCGTAAGCTGCGATAAGGCGACCTTTATATGAATAGATTGCGCAAGAGTTGGCAGGTGCGATCATACCGGCACTAATGCCGGATCCATCGAACTCATGATTAAGCGTGCTTGGCGAGAGTAGTACTAGGATGGGTGACCTCGCAGGAAGTCCTCGTGTTGCACCCTCCATTTTATTTCATATAATGTTTTTTAGTTGCATTTTCTCGGCGTGGTGTAACTCATTCGTTATTTGCGTTTTGTGAAATAAACAATTTGAAGCGATATTTGGTGAATTTGCATTTAAATTGGCGCAAGCTGCGATAAAGGGCGACCTTTATATGAATAGATTGCGCAAGAGTTGGCGGGTGCGATCATACCGGCACTAATGCCGGATCCCATCGAACTCCATGATTAAGCGTGCTTGGCGAGAGTAGTACTAGGATGGGTGACCTCAGGAAGTCCTCGTGTTGCACCTCCCATTTTATTTCATATAATGTTTTTTTAGTTGCATTTTCTCGGCGTGGTGTAACTCATTCGTTATTTGCGTTTTGTGAAATAAACAATTTGAAGCGATATTTGGTCGAATTTGCATTTAAATTTGGCGCAAGCTGCGATAAGGCGACCTTTATATGAATAGATTGCGCAAGAGTTGGCGGGTGCGATCATACCGGCACTAATGCCGGATCCCATCGAACTCATGATTAAGCGTGCTTGGCGAGAGTAGTACTAGGATGGGTGACCTCGCAGGAAGTCCTCGTGTTGCACCCTCCATTTTATTTCATATAATTTTTTTAGTTGCATTTTCTCGGCGTGGTGTAACTCATTCGTTATTTGCGTTTTGTGAAATAAACAATTTGAAGCGATATTTGGTGAATTTGCATTTAAATTCGGCGCAAGCTGCGATAAAGGCGACCTTTATATGAATAGATTGCGCAAGAGTTGGCAGGTGCGATCATACCGGCACTAATGCCGGATCCCATCGAACTCATGATTAAGCGTGCTTGGCGAGAGTAGTACTAGGATGGGTGACCTCACAGGAAGTCCTCGTGTTGCACCCTCCATTTTATTTCATATAATGTTTTTTTAGTTGCATTTTCTCGGCGTGGTGTAACTCATTCGTTATTTGCGTTTTGTGAAATAAACAATTTGAAGCGATATTTGGTGAATTTGCATTTAAATTCGGCGCAAGCTGCGATAAAGGCGACCTTTATATGAATAGATTAACATGCAAGAGTTGGTGGGTGCGATCATACCGGCACTAATGCGGATCCCATCGAACTCATGATTAAGCGTGCTTGGGCGAGTAGTACTAGGATGGGTGACCTCACAGGAAGTCCTCGTGTTGCACCCTCCCATTTTATTTCATATAATGTTTTTTTAGTTGCATTTTCTCGGCGTGGTGTAACTCATTCGTTATTTGCGTTTTGTGAAATAAACAATTTGAAAGCGATATTTGGTGAATTTGCATTTAAATTGGCGCAAGCTGCGATAAGGCGACCTTTATATGAATAGATTGCGCAAGAGTTGGCGGATGCGATCATACCGGCACTAATGCCGGATCCCATCGAACTCATGATTAAGCGTGCTTGGCGAGAGTAGTACTAGGATGGGTGACCTCACAGGAAGTCCTCGTGTTGCACCCTCCCATTTTATTTCATATAATGTTTTTTTAGTTGCATTTTCTCGGCGTGGTGTAACTCATTCGTTATTTGCGTTTTGTGAAATAAACAATTTGAAAGCGATATTTGGTGAATTTGCATTTAAATTGGCGCAAGCTGCGATAAAAGGCGACCTTTATATGAATAGATTGCGCAAGAGTTGGCAGGTGCGATCATACCGGCACTAATGCCGGATCCCATCGAACTCATGATTAAGCGTGCTTGGGCGAGTAGTACTAGGATGGGTGACCTCGCAGGAAGTCCTCGTGTTGCACCCTCCATTTTATTTCATATAATGTTTTTTTAGTTGCATTTTCTCGGCGTGGTGTAACTCATTCGTTATTTGCGTTTTGTGAAATAAACAATTTGAAGCGATATTTGGTGAATTTGCATTTAAATTGGCGCAAGCTGCGATAAAGGCGACCTTTATATGAATAGATTGCGCATGAGAGTTGGCAGGTGCGATCATACCGGCACTAATGCCGGATCCCATCGAACTCATGATTAAGCGTGCTTGGCGAGTAGTACTAGGATGGGTGACCTCACAGGAAGTCCTCGTGTTGCACCCTCCATTTTATTTCATATAATGTTTTTTTAGTTGCATTTTCTCGGCGTGGTGTAACTCATTACGTTATTTGCGTTTTGTGAAATAAACAATTTGAAGCGATATTTGGTCGAATTTGCATTTAAATTCGGCGCAAGCTGCGATAAAGGCGACCTTTATATGAATAGATTGCGCAAGAGTTGGCGGTGCGATCATACCGGCACTAATGCCGGATCCCATCGAACTCATGATTAAGCGTGCTTGGCGAGAGTAGTACTAGGATGGGTGACCTCGCAGGAAGTCCTCGTGTTGCACCCTCCATTTTATTTCATATAATGTTTTTTTAGTTGCATTTTCTCGGCGTGGTGTAACTCATTCGTTATTTGCGTTTTGTGAAATAAACAATTTGAAGCGATATTTGGTCGAATTTGCATTTAAATTTGGCGCAAGCTGCGATAAAGGCGACCTTTATATGAATAGATTGCATGAAGTTGGCGGGTGCGATCATACCGGCACTAATGCGGATCCCATCGAACTCATGATTAAGCGTGCTTGGAGAGTAGTACTAGGATGGGTGACCTCACAGGAAGTCCTCGTGTTGCACCTCCCATTTTATTTCATATAATGTTTTTTTAGTTGCATTTTCTCGGCGTGGTGTAACTCATTCGTTATTTGCGTTTTGTGAAATAAACAATTTGAAGCGATATTTGGTGAATTTGCATTTAAATTTGGCGCAAGCTGCGATAAAGGCGACCTTTATATGAATAGATTGCGCAAGAGTTGGCGGGTGCGATCATACCGGCACTAATGCCGGATCCCATCGAACTCATGATTAAGCGTGCTTGGCGAGAGTAGTACTAGGATGGGTGACCTCGCAGGAAGTCCTCGTGTTGCACCCTCCATTTTATTTCATATAATGTTTTTTTTAGTTGCATTTTCTCGACGTGGTGTAACTCATTCGTTATTTGCGTTTTGTGAAATAAACAATTTGAAAGCGATATTTGGTCGAATTTGCATTTAAATTCGGTAGCGCAAGCTGCGATAAAGGCGACCTTTATATGAATAGATTGCATGAGAGTTGGCGGGTGCGATCATACGGCACTAATGCCGGATCCCATCGAACTCATGATTAAGCGTGCTTGGCGAGTAGTACTAGGATGGGTGACCTCAGGAAGTCCTCGTGTTGCACCCTCCATTTTATTTCATATAATTTTTTTAGTTGCATTTTCTCGGCGTGGTGTAACTCATTACGTTATTTGCGTTTTGTGAAATAAACAATTTGAAGCGATATTTGGTCGAATTTGCATTTAAATTCGGCGCAAGCTGCGATAAAGGCGACCTTTATATGAATAGATTGCGCAAGAGTTGGCAGGTGCGATCATACCAGCACTAATGCGGATCCCATCGAACTCATGATTAAGCGTGCTTGGCGAGTAGTACTAGGATGGGTGACCTCGCAGGAAGTCCTCGTGTTGCACCCTCCATTTTATTTCATATAATGTTTTTTTAGTTGCATTTTCTCGGCGTGGTGTAACTCATTCGTTATTTGCGTTTTGTGAAATAAACAATTTGAAGCGATATTTGGTGAATTTGCATTTAAATTGAGTATAAGCTGCGATAAAGGCGACCTTTATATGAATAGATTGCGCATGAGAGTTGGCGGGTGCGATCATACCGGCACTAATGCCGGATCCCATCGAACTCCATGATTAAGCGTGCTTGGCGAGAGTAGTACTAGGATGGGTGACCTCGCAGGAAGTCCTCGTGTTGCACCCCTCCATTTTATTTCATATAATGTTTTTTTAGTTGCATTTTCTCGGCGTGGTGTAACTCATTCGTTATTTGCGTTTTGTGAAATAAACAATTTGAAGCGATATTTGGTGAATTTGCATTTAAATTGGCGCAAGCTGCGATAAAGGCGACCTTTATATGAATAGATTGCGCAAGAGTTGGTGAGTGCGATCATACCGGCACTAATGCCGGATCCCATCGAACTCATGATTAAGCGTGCTTGGCGAGAGTAGTACTAGGATGGGTGACCTCACAGGAAGTCCTCGTGTTGCACCCTCCCATTTTATTTCATATAATGTTTTTTTAGTTGCATTTTCTCGGCGTGGTGTAACTCATTCGTTATTTGCGTTTTGTGAAATAAACAATTTGAAGCGATATTTGGTGAATTTGCATTTAAATTCGGCGCAAGCTGCGATAAAGGCGACCTTTATATGAATAGATTGCATGAAGAGTTGTGGTGCGATCATACCGGCACTAATGCGGATCCCATCGAACTCATGATTAAGCGTGCTTGGCGAGAGTAGTACTAGGATGGGTGACCTCGCAGGAAGTCCTCGTGTTGCACCCTCCATTTTATTTCATATAATTTTTTTAGTTGCATTTTCTCGGCGTGGTGTAACTCATTCGTTATTTGCGTTTTGTGAAATAAACAATTTGAAGCGATATTTGGTGAATTTGCATTTAAATTGGCGCAAGCTGCGATAAAGGCGACCTTTATATGAATAGATTGCATGAGAGTTGGCAGGTGCGATCATACCGGCACTAATGCCGGATCCCATCGAACTCATGATTAAGCGTGCTTGGCGAGAGTAGTACTAGGATGGGTGACCTCGCAGGAAGTCCTCGTGTTGCACCCTCCATTTTATTTCATATAATGTTTTTTAGTTGCATTTTCTCGGCGTGGTGTAACTCATTCGTTATTTGCGTTTTGTGAAATAAACAATTTGAAGCGATATTTGGTGAATTTGCATTTAAATTGGCGCAAGCTGCGATAAAGGCGACCTTTATATGAATAGATGCGCAAGAGTTGTGGGTGCGATCATACCGGCACTAATGCCGGATCCCATCGAACTCATGATTAAGCGTGCTTGGCGAGAGTAGTACTAGGATGGGTGACCTCACAGGAAGTCCTCGTGTTGCACCCTCCCATTTTATTTCATATAATGTTTTTTTAGTTGCATTTTCTCGGCGTGGTGTAACTCATTCGTTATTTGCGTTTTGTGAAATAAACAATTTGAAGCGATATTTGGTCGAATTTGCATTTAAATTCGGCGCAAGCTGCGATAAAGGCGACCTTTATATGAATAGATTGCATGAGAGTTGGCGGGTGCGATCATACCGGCACTAATGCGGATCCCATCGAACTCCATGATTAAGCGTGCTTGGCGAGTAGTACTAGGATGGGTGACCTCGCAGGAAGTCCTCGTGTTGCACCTCCCATTTTATTTCATATAATGTTTTTTTAGTTGCATTTTCTCGGCGTGGTGTAACTCATTCGTTATTTGCGTTTTGTGAAATAAACAATTTGAAGCGATATTTGGTCGAATTTGCATTTAAATTCGGCGCAAGCTGCGATAAAGGCGACCTTTATATGAATAGATTGCGCAAGAGTTGGCGGAGTGCGATCATACGGCACTAATATGCCGGATCCCATCGAACTCATGATTAAGCGTGCTTGGCGAGTAGTACTAGGATGGGTGACCTCGCAGGAAGTCCTCGTGTTGCACCCTCCATTTTATTTCATATAATGTTTTTTTAGTTGCATTTTCTCGGCGTGGTGTAACTCATTCGTTATTTGCGTTTTGTGAAATAAACAATTTGAAGCGATATTTGGTGAATTTGCATTTAAATTCGGTATAAGCTGCGATAAAGGCGACCTTTATATGAATAGATTGCGCAAGAGTTGGCGGGTGCGATCATACCGGCACTAATGCCGGATCCCATCGAACTCCATGATTAAGCGTGCTTGGCGAGAGTAGTACTAGGATGGGTGACCTCGCAGGAAGTCCTCGTGTTGCACCCTCCCATTTTATTTCATATAATGTTTTTTAGTTGCATTTTCTCGGCGTGGTGTAACTCATTCGTTATTTGCGTTTTGTGAAATAAACAATTTGAAGCGATATTTGGTGAATTTGCATTTAAATTGGCGCAAGCTGCGATAAAGGCGACCTTTATATGAATAGATTTGCGCAAGAGTTGGTGGTGCGATCATACCGGCACTAATGCGGATCCCATCGAACTCATGATTAAGCGTGCTTGGCGAGTAGTACTAGGATGGGTGACCTCGCAGGAAGTCCTCGTGTTGCACCCTCCATTTTATTTCATATAATGTTTTTTTAGTTGCATTTTCTCGGCGTGGTGTAACTCATTCGTTATTTGCGTTTTGTGAAATAAACAATTTGAAGCGATATTTGGTCGAATTTGCATTTAAATTCGGCGCAAGCTGCGATAAGGCGACCTTTATATGAATAGATTGCTTGCAAGAGTTGGTGGTGCGATCATACCGGCACTAATGCCGGATCCCATCGAACTCATGATTAAGCGTGCTTGGCGAGTAGTACTAGGATGGGTGACCTCACAGGAAGTCCTCGTGTTGCACCCTCCCATTTTATTTCATATAATGTTTTTTAGTTGCATTTTCTCGGCGTGGTGTAACTCATTCGTTATTTGCGTTTTGTGAAATAAACAATTTGAAAGCGATATTTGGTGAATTTGCATTTAAATTTGGCATAAGCTGCGATAAGGGCGACCTTTATATGAATAGATTGCGCAAGAGTTGGCGAGGTGCGATCATACCGGCACTAATGCCGGATCCCATCGAACTCATGATTAAGCGTGCTTGGCGAGTAGTACTAGGATGGGTGACCTCACAGGAAGTCCTCGTGTTGCACCCTCCATTTTATTTCATATAATGTTTTTTTAGTTGCATTTTCTCGGCGTGGTGTAACTCATTCGTTATTTGCGTTTTGTGAAATAAACAATTTGAAGCGATATTTGGTGAATTTGCATTTAAATTGGCGCAAAGCTGCGATAAAGGCGACCTTTATATGAATAGATTGCGCAAGAGTTGTGAGTGCGATCATACCGGCACTAATGCCGGATCCCATCGAACTCATGATTAAGCGTGCTTGGCGAGAGTAGTACTAGGATGGGTGACCTCTGCAGGAAGTCCTCGTGTTGCACCCTCCATTTTATTTCATATAATGTTTTTTAGTTGCATTTTCTCGGCGTGGTGTAACTCATTCGTTATTTGCGTTTTGTGAAATAAACAATTTGAAGCGATATTTGGTGAATTTGCATTTAAATTGGCGCATAGCTGCGATAAAGGCGACCTTTATATGAATAGATTGCGCAAGAGTTGGCGGGTGCGATCATACCGGCACTAATGCCGGATCCCATCGAACTCATGATTAAGCGTGCTTGGCGAGTAGTACTAGGATGGGTGACCTCGCAGGAAGTCCTCGTGTTGCACCCTCCCATTTTATTTCATATAATTTTTTTTAGTTGCATTTTCTCGGCGTGGTGTAACTCATTCGTTATTTGCGTTTTGTGAAATAAACAATTTGAAAGCGATATTTGGTCGAATTTGCATTTAAATTCGGCGCAAGCTGCGATAAAGGCGACCTTTATATGAATAGATTGCGCAAGAGTTGGCGGGTGCGATCATACCGGCACTAATGCCGGATCCCATCGAACTCCATGATTAAGCGTGCTTGGCGAGTAGTACTAGGATGGGTGACCTCACAGGAAGTCCTCGTGTTGCACCCTCCATTTTATTTCATATAATGTTTTTTTAGTTGCATTTTCTCGGCGTGGTGTAACTCATTCGTTATTTGCGTTTTGTGAAATAAACAATTTGAAGCGATATTTGGTGAATTTGCATTTAAATTGGCGCATAAGCTGCGATAAAGGCGACCTTTATATGAATAGATTGCGCAAGAGTTGGTGGGTGCGATCATACCGGCACTAATGCCGGATCCCATCGAACTCATGATTAAGCGTGCTTGGCGAGAGTAGTACTAGGATGGGTGACCTCGCAGGAAGTCCTCGTGTTGCACCCTCCATTTTATTTCATATAATGTTTTTTTAGTTGCATTTTCTCGGCGTGGTGTAACTCATTCGTTATTTGCGTTTTGTGAAATAAACAATTTGAAGCGATATTTGGTCGAATTTGCATTTAAATTTGGCGCAAGCTGCGATAAGGCGACCTTTATATGAATAGATTATGCAAGAGTTGGCGGGTGCGATCATACCGACACTAATGCCGGATCCCATCGAACTCATGATTAAGCGTGCTTGGGGCGAGTAGTACTAGGATGGGTGACCTCACAGGAAGTCCTCGTGTTGCACCCTCCATTTTATTTCATATAATGTTTTTTTAGTTGCATTTTCTCGGCGTGGTGTAACTCATTCGTTATTTGCGTTTTGTGAAATAAACAATTTGAAGCGATATTTGGTGAATTTGCATTTAAATTCGGCGCAAGCTGCGATAAAGGCGACCTTTATATGAATAGATTGCGCATGAGAGTTGGCGGGTGCGATCATACCGGCACTAATGCCGGATCCCATCGAACTCATGATTAAGCGTGCTTGGCGAGAGTAGTACTAGGATGGGTGACCTCACAGGAAGTCCTCGTGTTGCACCCTCCATTTTATTTCATATAATGTTTTTTTTAGTTGCATTTTCTCGGCGTGGTGTAACTCATTCGTTATTTGCGTTTTGTGAAATAAACAATTTGAAGCGATATTTGGTGAATTTGCATTTAAATTGGCGTAAGCTGCGATAAAGGCGACCTTTATATGAATAGATTGCGCAAGAGTTGGCGGGTGCGATCATACCGGCACTAATGCCGGATCCCATCGAACTCCATGATTAAGCGTGCTTGGCGCGAGTAGTACTAGGATGGGTGACCTCGCAGGAAGTCCTCGTGTTGCACCCTCCATTTTATTTCATATAATGTTTTTTAGTTGCATTTTCTCGGCGTGGTGTAACTCATTCGTTATTTGCGTTTTGTGAAATAAACAATTTGAAGCGATATTTGGTCGAATTTGCATTTAAATTGGCGCAAGCTGCGATAAGGGCGACCTTTATATGAATAGATTGCGCAAGAGTTGGTGGGTGCGATCATACCGGCACTAATGCCGGATCCCATCGAACTCCATGATTAAGCGTGCTTGGCGAGTAGTACTAGGATGGGTGACCTCAGGAAGTCCTCGTGTTGCACCTCCCATTTTATTTCATATAATGTTTTTTAGTTGCATTTTCTCGGCGTGGTGTAACTCATTCGTTATTTGCGTTTTGTGAAATAAACAATTTGAAGCGATATTTGGTCGAATTTGCATTTAAATTGGCGCAAGCTGCGATAAAGGCGACCTTTATATGAATAGATTGCGCAAGAGTTGGCAGGTGCGATCATACCGGCACTAATGCCGGATCCCATCGAACTCCATGATTAAGCGTGCTTGGCGAGAGTAGTACTAGGATGGGTGACCTCGCAGGAAGTCCTCGTGTTGCACCCTCCCATTTTATTTCATATAATGTTTTTTTAGTTGCATTTTCTCGGCGTGGTGTAACTCATTCGTTATTTGCGTTTTGTGAAATAAACAATTTGAAGCGATATTTGGTGAATTTGCATTTAAATTCGGCGCAAGCTGCGATAAAGGCGACCTTTATATGAATAGATTGCGTGAGAGTTGGCAGGTGCGATCATACCGGCACTAATGCCGGATCCCATCGAACTCATGATTAAGCGTGCTTGGGCGAGTAGTACTAGGATGGGTGACCTCACAGGAAGTCCTCGTGTTGCACCCTCCATTTTATTTCATATAATGTTTTTTTAGTTGCATTTTCTCGGCGTGGTGTAACTCATTCGTTATTTGCGTTTTGTGAAATAAACAATTTGAAGCGATATTTGGTCGAATTTGCATTTAAATTTGGCGCCAAGCTGCGATAAAGGCGACCTTTATATGAATAGATTGCGCAAGAGTTGGCCAGGTGCGATCATACCGGCACTAATGCTGCCGGATCCCATCGAACTCATGATTAAGCGTGCTTGGCGAGAGTAGTACTAGGATGGGTGACCTCGCAGGAAGTCCTCGTGTTGCACCCTCCATTTTATTTCATATAATGTTTTTTAGTTGCATTTTCTCGGCGTGGTGTAACTCATTCGTTATTTGCGTTTTGTGAAATAAACAATTTGAAAGCGATATTTGGTCGAATTTGCATTTAAATTGGCGCAAGCTGCGATAAGGCGACCTTTATATGAATAGATTGCGCAAGAGTTGGCGGGTGCGATCATACCGGCACTAATGCCGGATCCCATCGAACTCATGATTAAGCGTGCTTGGCGAGAGTAGTACTAGGATGGGTGACCTCACAGGAAGTCCTCGTGTTGCACCCTCCATTTTATTTCATATAATTTTTTTAGTTGCATTTTCTCGGCGTGGTGTAACTCATTCGTTATTTGCGTTTTGTGAAATAAACAATTTGAAGCGATATTTGGTGAATTTGCATTTAAATTTGGCGCAAAGCTGCGATAAAGGCGACCTTTATATGAATAGATTGCGCAAGAGTTGGCAGGTGCGATCATACCGGCACTAATGCCGGATCCCATCGAACTCATGATTAAGCGTGCTTGGGCGAGTAGTACTAGGATGGGTGACCTCACAGGAAGTCCTCGTGTTGCACCCCTCCATTTTATTTCATATAATGTTTTTTTAGTTGCATTTTCTCGGCGTGGTGTAACTCATTCGTTATTTGCGTTTTGTGAAATAAACAATTTGAAGCGATATTTGGTGAATTTGCATTTAAATTCGGGCAAGCTGCGATAAAGGCGACCTTTATATGAATAGATTGCGCAAGAGTTGGCGGGTGCGATCATACCGGCACTAATGCCGGATCCCATCGAACTCATGATTAAGCGTGCTTGGCGAGAGTAGTACTAGGATGGGTGACCTCGCAGGAAGTCCTCGTGTTGCACCCTCCCATTTTATTTCATATAATGTTTTTTAGTTGCATTTTCTCGGCGTGGTGTAACTCATTCGTTATTTGCGTTTTGTGAAATAAACAATTTGAAAGCGATATTTGGTCGAATTTGCATTTAAATTGGCGCAAGCTGCGATAAAGGCGACCTTTATATGAATAGATTGCATGAGAGTTGGCGGGTGCGATCATACCGGCACTAATGCCGGATCCCATCGAACTCATGATTAAGCGTGCTTGGCGAGAAGTAGTACTAGGATGGGTGACCTCGCAGGAAGTCCTCGTGTTGCACCTCCCATTTTATTTCATATAATGTTTTTTAGTTGCATTTTCTCGGCGTGGTGTAACTCATTCGTTATTTGCGTTTTGTGAAATAAACAATTTGAAGCGATATTTGGTCGAATTTGCATTTAAATTCGGCGCAAGCTGCGATAAAGGCGACCTTTATATGAATAGATTGCGCTTGAGAGTTGGTGGTGCGATCATACCGACACTAATGCCGGATCCCATCGAACTCATGATTAAGCGTGCTTGGCGAGAGTAGTACTAGGATGGGTGACCTCACAGGAAGTCCTCGTGTTGCACCCTCCATTTTATTTCATATAATGTTTTTTTAGTTGCATTTTCTCGGCGTGGTGTAACTCATTCGTTATTTGCGTTTTGTGAAATAAACAATTTGAAAGCGATATTTGGTCGAATTTGCATTTAAATTTGGCGCAAGCTGCGATAAAAGGCGACCTTTATATGAATAGATTGCGCATGAGAGTTGGCGGAGTGCGATCATACCGGCACTAATGCCGGATCCCATCGAACTCATGATTAAGCGTGCTTGGCGAGAGTAGTACTAGGATGGGTGACCTCACAGGAAGTCCTCGTGTTGCACCCTCCATTTTATTTCATATAATGTTTTTTTAGTTGCATTTTCTCGGCGTGGTGTAACTCATTCGTTATTTGCGTTTTGTGAAATAAACAATTTGAAGCGATATTTGGTCAATTTGCATTTAAATTGGCGCAAGCTGCGATAAAGGCGACCTTTATATGAATAGATTGCGCAAGAGTTGGCGGGTGCGATCATACCGGCACTAATGCCGGATCCCATCGAACTCATGATTAAGCGTGCTTGGCGAGAGTAGTACTAGGATGGGTGACCTCGCAGGAAGTCCTCGTGTTGCACCCTCCATTTTATTTCATATAATTTTTTTAGTTGCATTTTCTCGGCGTGGTGTAACTCATTCGTTATTTGCGTTTTGTGAAATAAACAATTTGAAGCGATATTTGGTGAATTTGCATTTAAATTCGAGCGCAAGCTGCGATAAAGGCGACCTTTATATGAATAGATTGCGCAAGAGTTGGCCAGTGCGATCATACCGGCACTAATGCCGGATCCCATCGAACTCATGATTAAGCGTGCTTGGCGAGTAGTACTAGGATGGGTGACCTCGCAGGAAGTCCTCGTGTTGCACCTCCATTTTATTTCATATAATGTTTTTTAGTTGCATTTTCTCGGCGTGGTGTAACTCATTCGTTATTTGCGTTTTGTGAAATAAACAATTTGAAAGCGATATTTGGTGAATTTGCATTTAAATTTGGCGCAAGCTGCGATAAAGGCGACCTTTATATGAATAGATTGCATGAGAAGTTGGCGAGTGCGATCATACCGGCACTAATGCCGGATCCCATCGAACTCGCATGATTAAGCGTGCTTGGCGAGAGTAGTACTAGGATGGGTGACCTCGCAGGAAGTCCTCGTGTTGCACCTCCCATTTTATTTCATATAATGTTTTTTTAGTTGCATTTTCTCGGCGTGGTGTAACTCATTACGTTATTTGCGTTTTGTGAAATAAACAATTTGAAGCGATATTTGGTCGAATTTGCATTTAAATTTGGCGCAAGCTGCGATAAAGGCGACCTTTATATGAATAGATTGCGCAAGAGTTGGCAGGTGCGATCATACCGGCACTAATGCGGATCCCATCGAACTCATGATTAAGCGTGCTTGGCGAGAGTAGTACTAGGATGGGTGACCTCTGGGAAGTCCTCGTGTTGCACCCTCCCATTTTATTTCATATAATGTTTTTTTAGTTGCATTTTCTCGGCGTGGTGTAACTCATTCGTTATTTGCGTTTTGTGAAATAAACAATTTGAAGCGATATTTGGTGAATTTGCATTTAAATTGGCGCAAGCTGCGATAAAGGCGACCTTTATATGAATAGATTGCGCAAAGAGTTGGCGGGTGCGATCATACCGGCACTAATGCGGATCCCATCGAACTCCATGATTAAGCGTGCTTGGCGAGTAGTACTAGGATGGGTGACCTCTGCAGGAAGTCCTCGTGTTGCACCCTCCATTTTATTTCATATAATGTTTTTTAGTTGCATTTTCTCGGCGTGGTGTAACTCATTACGTTATTTGCGTTTTGTGAAATAAACAATTTGAAGCGATATTTGGTCGAATTTGCATTTAAATTTGGCGCAAAGCTGCGATAAGGCGACCTTTATATGAATAGATTGCAAGAGTTGGCGGGTGCGATCATACCGGCACTAATGCCGGATCCCATCGAACTCCATGATTAAGCGTGCTTGGCGAGAGTAGTACTAGGATGGGTGACCTCACAGGAAGTCCTCGTGTTGCACCTCCATTTTATTTCATATAATGTTTTTTTAGTTGCATTTTCTCGGCGTGGTGTAACTCATTCGTTATTTGCGTTTTGTGAAATAAACAATTTGAAAGCGATATTTGGTCGAATTTGCATTTAAATTCGGCGCAAAAGCTGCGATAAAGGCGACCTTTATATGAATAGATTGCGAGAGTTGGCCAGTGCGATCATACCGGCACTAATGCCGGATCCCATCGAACTCCATGATTAAGCGTGCTTGGGCGAGAGTAGTACTAGGATGGGTGACCTCGCAGGAAGTCCTCGTGTTGCACCTCCATTTTATTTCATATAATGTTTTTTTAGTTGCATTTTCTCGGCGTGGTGTAACTCATTCGTTATTTGCGTTTTGTGAAATAAACAATTTGAAGCGATATTTGGTCGAATTTGCATTTAAATTCGGCGCAAGCTGCGATAAGGCGACCTTTATATGAATAGATTGCGCAAGAGTTGGCGGGTGCGATCATACCGGCACTAATGCCGGATCCCATCGAACTCATGATTAAGCGTGCTTGGGCGAGAGTAGTACTAGGATGGGTGACCTCAGGAAGTCCT
>NW_026291431.1:0-20000 GCF_025698545.1 Gossypium raimondii
TTACAGATTGGAATGAGAAACTGTCATCCCATTCAATCAATTGGGATGCCCTGGATCTGACATGTCTCTTGGGAAGAGTAACATGAAGCTCAAGAATTATGGGCATATTCAATACTCCCAAATAAAAGGAATTGGTCTATGGTCGAGTCAGTAAAATAAATAACTAGGATTTTGAGGTTGTACCTCGTGAAAAAAAGACTTCTTTTTTTTGTGGAATTAACCGCTCTCATTTCTTTTAGTTCTTTTAGAAAGAAATGAAATTATGTTCAAGGAAACAAATATGTCATGGTTGCAGGAGTCTATACATCGCATATAGGCTTAGGCTTTAAGTTAAGGGCATCGTGGTATAATCGTCGAGGTACCGCAGGACCTAAGAGATCGAATGGAAGGGTACATAGACAAGTAAATCCCTTATGACACTCCTTTAATTTTAGAGGATTCAGCATTCGAGGGGAAGTAGACTACTCAAGAATTTCACATTTCATTTATGTCCTAATTTTGAATTGAATATTGAATAAAGAATTAAGAAAATCGAAATCAATAAATCAATAAAAGAAGAATCAATCAATGAAATGTTTCTTGGAACTTGAGTAAAGAGTAGACCTTTTTGGGGGGTTCTAGAATTTGAAAGCGAGAACTCCTTTACTTTATCTTTATTTGGTGTAACTACTTGAGCCGGATGAGAGGAAACTCTCATGTCCGATTTTGAGGGATCGCAGAACCCTATCCTAATTTTTCTTTTGCTAGGCCCATCGCTAAAAACCTACTTTCTTACGATTACGAGGTTCATTCGAATATGAAATTCAATCCTGGAAATACAGTATCCACTTTTTACTACCCAAGGTTTCGATACATTTCGAAGTCGCGAAATTTCTACCGGAGCAGGTGCTATTCGAGAACAATTAGCCGATCTAGATTTGCGAATTCTTATCGATTATTCGGTGGTAGAATGGAAAGAATTAGGAGAAAGAAGGCCTCACGGGTAATGAATGGGAAGATCGAAAAATTGGAAGAAGAAAGGATTTTTTGGTTAGACGCATGGAATTGGCTAAGCATTTTATTCGAACAAATATAGAACCAGAATGGATGGTTTTATGTCTATTACCGGTTCTTCCTCCCGAGTTGAGACCGATCATTCAGATAGATGGGGGTAAACTAATGAGTTCGGATATTAATGAACTCTATAGAAGAGTTATCTATCGAAATAATACTCTTACCGATCTATTAACAACAAGTAGATCTACGCCAGAAGAATTAGTAATGTGTCAGGAAAAATTAGTACAGAAGCCGTGGATACACTTCTTGATAATGGAATCCGCGGACAACCAATGAGGACGGTCATAATAAGGTTTACAAGTCGTTTTCAGATGTAATTGAAGGCAAAGAGGAAGATTTCGCGAGACTTTGCTTGCAAACGAGTCGATTATTCAGGACGTTCTGTCATTGTTGTTGGCCCTCACTTTCATTACATCGCTGTGGATTGCCTCATGAAATAGCAATAGAGCTTTTCCAGACATTTGTAATTCGCGGTCTAATTAGACAACATCTTGCTCGAACATAGGAGTTGCTAAGAGTAAAATTCGGGAAAAGGGCCGATTGTATGGGAAATACTGCAAGAAGTTATGCAGGGACATCCTGTATTGCTGAATAGGCGCCTACTCTGCATAGATTAGGTATACAGGCATTCCAACCTATTTTAGTGGAAGGACGCGCTATTTGTTTACATCCATTAGTTTGTAAGGATTCAATGCAGACTTTGATGGGGATCAAATGGCAGTTCATGTACCTTTATCTTTAGAGGCGCAAGCGGAGGCTCGTTTACTTATGTTTTCTCATATGAATCTCTTGTCTCCAGCTATTGGGATCCCATTTCCGTACCGACTCAAGATATGCTTATTGGGCTCTATGTATTAACGAGTGGGAATCGTCGAGGTATTTGTGCGAATAGGTATAATCCATGGAATCGAAAAGCTATCAAAATGAAAGAATTGACGATAATAACTATAAGTCTACAAGGAGCCTTTTTTGTAATTCCTATGATGCGATTGGAGCTTATAGGCGAAAAGAATCAATTTAGATAGTCCTTTGTGGCTCCGGTGGCGACTAGAGCAATGCGTTATTGCTTCAAAGAAGCTCCATCGAAGTTCACTATGAATCTTTGGGTACCTATCATGAGATTTATGGACATTATCTAATAGTAAGTTTAAAAAAAAAATTCTTTGTATATACATTCGAACCACTGTTGGTCATATTTCTCTTTACCGAGAAATCGAAGAAGCTATACAAGGGTTTTTCAGGCCTACTCATATGATACCCAATCATATGGTATCTAAGCTAAAAATTCTATGACACCAATATGAATTCAGGTCTCTCCGGTTCAACTAGGACCCCAGTTCTGACCCGACTTTCTACCACAATCAAGATCGAGAAAGGAAGTTTTCCAATCATTGACTCAAACCCATTGGCGAAGTCCACTCAGCGGAATAAGGGGTATTTATGGCAGAACAGGCCAATCTGGTATTTCACAATAAAGTGATAGATGGAACTGCCATTAAACGGCTTATTAGCAGATTAATAGATCACTTCGGAATGGCATATACATCACATCCTGGATCAAGTAAAAGCTCTGGGTTTCCAGCAAGCCACTGCTACATCCATTTCATTAGGAATTGATGATCTTTTAACGATACCTTCTAAGGGATGGCTAGTCCAAGATGCTGAACAACAAAGTTTGATTTTGGAAAAACACCATCATTTTGGGAATGTACACGGTAGAAAAATTACGCCAATCAATTGAGATATGGTATGCTACAAGTGAATATTTGCGACAAGAAATGAATCCTAATTTTAGGATGACTGACCCGTTTAACCCAGTCCATATAATGTCTTTTTCAGGAGCTAGAGGAAATGCATCTCAAGTGCACCAATTAGTAGGTATGAGAGGATTAATGTCGGATCCCCAAGGACAAATGATCGATTTACCCATTCAAAGCAATTTACGCGAAGGACTGTCTTTAACAGAATATATCATTTCTTGCTACGGAGCCCGAAAGGGTTGTGGATACCGCCGTACGAACATCAGATGCTGGATATCTTACGCGCAGACTTGTTGAAGTAGTTCAACACATTGTTGTACGTAGAACAGATTGTGGCACCACCGAGGATTTCTGTGAGTCCTCAAAGAGGACGCTTCCAGAAAAATTTTATCAAACATTAATTGGTCGTGTATTAGCGGACGATATATATATGGGTCCGCGGTGCATTGCCATTCGAAATCAAGATATTGGGCTTGGGCTTGTCGATCGATTCAGAGCCTTTCGAACACAACCAATATCTATTCGAACTCCTTTACTTGTAGGAGTACATCTTGGATTTGTCGATTATGTTATGGTCGGGCCCCACTCATGGTGACCTGGTTGAATTGGGGAAGCTGTAGGTATTATTGCGGGGCAATCCATTTGGAGAACCAGGAACGCAACTAACATTAAGAACTTTTCATACCGGCGGAGTATTTACAGGGGTACTGCAGAACATGTACGAGCCCTTTTAATGGAAAAATCAAATTCAATGAGGATTTGGTTCATCCTACACACACACGTCACGGGCATCCTGCTTTTTATGTTATCTGGACTTGTATGTAATTATTGAGGCGAAGATATTATACATAAGGTGACTATTCCACCAAAAGTTTTCTTTTAGTTCAAAACGATCAATATGTAGAATCAGAACAAGTGATTGCTGAGATTCGCGGGAACATACACTTTAAATTTGAAAGAGGGTTCGAAAACATATTTATTCTGACTCAGAGGAAATGCACTGGAGTACCGATGTGTACCATTCGCTTGAATTTACATATAGTAATGTCCATCTCTTACCAAAAACAAGCCATTTGTGGATATTATCAGGGGTTCGTACAAATTCAGTGTAGTTCCTTTTCGCTCCACAAAGATCAAGATCAAATAAACATTCATTATCTTTCTGCCGAACGAAGATATATTTCTAGATTCTCAGTGAATAATGATCAAGTGAGACACAACTTATTTAGTTCGGATTTTCGGATAAAAAGAAGATAGGATTTACGATTATTCAGAATTGAATCGAATAATAGGTACTGGGCATTGTGATTTCATATATTCTGCTATTCTCCACGAGAATGCTGATTTATTAGCAAAGAGACGAAGAAATAGATTTATTATTCCATTTCAATTGATTCAAGACCAAGAGAAAGAACTAATGCTGCATTCCCATTCCGGTATCTCGATCGAAATACCCATAAATGGTATTTTCCGTAGAAAAAGTATTCTTGCTTTTTTTGACGATCCTCGATACAGAAGAAAGAGTTCAGGAATTACTAAATATGGGACTCTTGGGGCGCATTCAATCGTCAAAGGGAGGATGTGATTGAGTATCGAGGAGTCAAAAAGGTTAAGCCAAAATACCAAATGAAAGTAGATCGATTTTTTCATTCCCGAGGAAGTGCATATTTTATCGAATCTTCTTCCATAATGGTACGGAACAATAGTATCATTGGAGTAGATACCCAAATCACTTTAAATACAAGAAGCCAAGTGGGCGGATTGGTCCGAGTGGAAAAAAAAAAAAGTTGAACTGAAAATTTTTCGGGTAATATCTATTTTCCCGGAGAAAGAGATAAGATATCTCGACACAGTGGCATCTTGATACCACCAGGAACAGGCAAAACAAACTCTAAGGAATCAAAAAATTGAAAAATTGGATCTATGTCAACGGATCACACCTACCAAGAAAAAGTATTTTGTTTTGGTTCGACCTGTAACCCCATATGAAATACCGGACGGTCTAAATTTGTAACACTCTTCCCCCAGGATCCATTTCGGGAAAAAGATAATATGCAACTTCGAGCTGTCAATTATATCCTTTATGGAAATGGCAAACCGACTCGGAGAATTTCTGACACAAGTATTCAACTAGTTCGGACTTGTTTAGTGTTGAGTTGGGACCAAGACAACAAAAGTTCTTTCGCCGAAGAGGTCTGTGCTTCCTTTGTTGAAGTAAGGACAAATGGTCTGATTCGAGATTTCCTAAGAATCGACTTAGTGAAATCTCATATTTTTTATATCAGAAAAAGAAATGATCCGTCAGGTTCAGAATTGATTTCTGATAATAGGTCAGATCGTACCAATAAAAATCCGTTTTATTCCATTTATTCCAACGCAAGGATTCAACAATCGTTTAGCCAAAATCACGGAACTATTCATACGCTCTTGAACAGAAATAAGGAATCCCAATCTTTGATAATTTTGTCATCATCTAATTGTTTTCGCATGGGCCCATTCAACGATGTAAAATATCACAATGTGATAAAACAATCAATTAAAAAAGATCCTCTAATTCCAATTAAGAATTTATTGGGTCCTTTAGGAACAGCCCCCAAAATTGCGAATTTTTATTCATCATTTTACCCTTTAATAACTCATAATCAGACCTCGGTAGCGAAATATTTGGAGCTTGACAATTTAAAACAGGCTTTTCAAGTACTTAACTATTATTTAATAGCTGAAAATGGGAGAATTTATAATTTCGATCCATGCCGTAACATCTTTTTGAATGCAGTCAATTTGAATTGGTATTTTCCCCATCATCATTATCATCATAATTATTGTGAAGAAACGTCCACAATAATTAGTCTTGGGCAGTTTATTTGTGAAAATGTATGTATAGCCAAAAGCGGACCACGCCTAAAATCAGGTCAAGTTTTTATTGTTCAAGCTGATTCTATAGTAATAAGATCAGCTAAGCCTTATTTGGCGACTCCGGGAGCAACTGTCCATGGGCATTATGGAGAAATCCTTTACGAAGGAGATACGTTAGTTACATTTATATATGAAAAATCGAGATCTGGTGATATAACGCAGGGTCTTCCAAAAGTGGAACAAGTGTTAGAAGTGCGTTCGATTGATTCAATATCGATGAACCTAGAAAAGAGAATTGAGGTTGGAACGAATGTATAACAAGAATTCTTGGAATTCCTTGAGGATTCGTGATTGGTGCTGAGCTAACTATAGTGCAAAGTCGTCTCTCTTTGGTTAATAAGATCCAAAGGTTTATCGATCTCAGGGGTACAGATCCATAATAGGCATATAGAAATTATTGTACGTCAAATAACATCAAAAGTATTGGTTTCAGAAGATGGAATGTCTAATGTTTTTTACCGGGAACTGATTGGATTATTGCGAGCGGAACGAACAGGGCGTGCTTTAGAAGAAGCGATTTGTTATCGAGCTGTTTTATTGGGAATAACGAGAGCATCTCTGAACACTCAAAGTTTTATATCTGAAGCAAGTTTTCAAGAAACTGCTCGAGTTTTAGCAAAGCTGCTCTCCGGGGTCGTATCGATTGGTTGAAAGGCCTGAAAGAAAACGTTGTGCTTGGGGGTATGATACCCGCCGGTACCGGATTCAAAGGATTAGTGCACCGGTCACGGCAACATAACAACATTCTTTTGGAAACAAAAAAAAAGAATTTCTTCGGGGGAGAAATGAGAGATATTTTCTTCCACCACCGAGAATTATTTGACTCTTGCATTTCAAACAATTTACATGATACATCAGGCCGCTCTTTTATAGGTATAGAATTTAATGATTCTTAAGATAATTTGTTGTGGTCATTTGAGTTGTTAATTTGTTAATAGTAATAAAGAGAATAACGAATAGAAAGTAATGGCTTGGCTCGTGGATAAACGACCAATCCCAGTAGAAGAAGGTTCCATTGGAACTATTATTTATTTCAGGGTGTCTCTCTTTTTTTACTTAAAAAAAAGAGAGAAGAATGCAAACAGAAATGGCAAGAAGATATTGGAACATAAATTTGGAAGAGATGTTGGAAGCAGGAGTTCATTTTGGTCATGGTACTAGGAAATGGAATCCTAGAATGGCGCCATATATCTCTGCAAAACGTAAGAATATTCATATTACAAATCTGACTAGAACCGCTCGTTTTTATCAGAAGCTTGTGATTTAGTTTTGATGCAGCAAGTAAGGAAAACAATTCTTAATTGTTGGTACCAAAAATAAAGCCGCTGATTCGGTGGCGCAGGCTGCAATAAGGGCTCAGTGTCATTATGTTAATAAAAATGGCTCAGTGGTATGTTAACAAATTGGCCCACTACAGAAACGAGGCTTCATAAGTTCAGGGACTTGAGAACAGAACAAAAGACAGGGGACTCAACCGTCTTCCGAAAAGAGATGCAGCTATGTTGAAGAGACAATTATCTCGCTTGCAAACATATCTGGGCGGGATTAAATATATGACGAGATTGCCTGATATTGTAATCATCGTTGATCAGCAAGAAGAATATACGGCTCTGCGAGAATGTATCACTTTAGAATTCCAACAATTTGTTTAATCGATACAAATAGCGATCCCGATCTCGCAGATATTTCGATTCCAGCAAATGATGACGCTATAGCTTCAATTCGATTAATTCTTAACAAATTAGTAGTCGCAATTTGTGAGGTTGTTCTAGCTATATACGAAATCCTTGATTAATAATAAGATAAATAAATTATTTTTGGAACTACATAGATCTATGGAATCGGTTACTATATCCTGAATCGCACAAAGAGATAAAAAACTGTGAATATTGTGTGATTCGTTTCGTCGGTGTCAAAAATATAGAATTTGAGTAGGCAAGAAGATTGAATCAAAATAATTCCTTTTTTTATTTTTTAAGTAAAGTTCTATTTCTGTCAGAGGGCAATATGAATGGTATATCAAACGCACTAAACGGGTTATACGATATCTCTGGTGTGGAAGTAGGCCAACATTTCTATTGGCAAATAGCAGGTTTCCAAGTCCATGCCCAAGTACTTATTACTTCTTGGGTTGTAATTGCTATCTTATTAGGTTCCGCCGTTATCGCTGTTCGGAATCCACAAACCATTCCAACCGCCGGTCAAAATTTCTTCGAATATGTTCTTGAATTCATTCGAGACGTAAGCAAAACTCAGATTGGAGAAGAATATGGTCCATGGGTTCCCTTTATTGGAACTATGTTTCTATTTATTTTGTTTCTAACTGGTCAGGTGCTCTGTTACCTTGGAAAATCATACAATTACCTCATGGAGAGTTAGCCGCACCTACGAATGATATAAATACTACTGTTGCTTTAGCTTTACTCACGTCAGTAGCATATTTCTATGCGGGTCTTTCAAAAAAGGATTAGGGTATTTCAGTAAATACATTCAACCCTCCAATTCTTTTACCTATTAACATTTTAGAGATTTCACAAAACCCTTATCACTTAGTTTTCGACTTTTCAGGGAATATATTAGCTGATGAATTAGTAGTTGTTGTTCTTGTTTCTTTAGTACCTTCAGTCGTCCCTATACCTGTCATGTTCCTTGGATTATTTACAAGTGGGATTCAAGCTCTTATTTTTGCAACTTTAGCTGCGGCTTATATAGGCGAATCCATGGAGGTCATCATTGACTAGTTTTTTTGAAATAGTCTAGCCCTTTTCTTTTTAGCTTAGCTTGGTCCAATCAATGTATGCGCAACTCAAGATAATCTACTTACTTAGGGACCATAAATATACAAATACGACGATCTAGAGTAATAACAAAAAGATTACGATATTAGAAATTGTAATAAAAAAGGAAGAGATCTAATTGAAAGATCTTTTCCTAAAATTCTAGGTTGGTCCATTTTTTATTACTTATATTTATATCATATTTACCTTCAATCAATATTATCTTTATCTTGATATTGTTTTGTTTATTCAATTTCAATATTATGAGTCCTAATTCGAATAGAATTCTTATGGTATCAATTTAGGGTCTATGATTTTTAAAAGCTGTTCTTTATATAGAATGATTCCCATTTCAGTCGATTTCTTCATTCAATTCAATGATTGACCAAAGAAATTTTTTCATAAATAATAAAATAAATTGCATGAACTTAGCTCAATCAAATACTGATATTGATGTTTTATTTGTATGCAATGATTTGGTCTAATGAATTCGTCCATTTAGATTGTATCCATGTGAGATAATGCTAAATAAAAATAAAAGGAAGAGACAATTTACATTACAAAAACGATATAAAAAAAAATGATTAGGAAAAAAAAAGGGGGTAAAATTAGGTATATGGAATCTAATGGCTATAAGACAGCTCTTGTCTATCCTTTGAGGAAGAATTCTAGAATCCAATTGAATCTAAGACATGAATAGTTGGTTTACGTTATGTAAGAAACACATGTATATGGGATATTAGATATTGACTAGTTATATACCAACTCAAAATATATCTAATCCAACCTACTACTGTGGATTTAGATAGGTATTCCAATAGAAGAATAGAAGTTCCTCTGTTTCGTCTTTGACTATGAATTGAACGAATAAAGAGATAAATAAAATAAAGACAAAAACGAAGAATTCAAAGCAAAGAATGGGTTGGAAAAAAGAAAGGGAAGAACAAAGTATGTGCGGATTCAAAAAAATCTAGCGGATAGGACCTAAAAAAAAGATGTCGAAATAGTTCTGACGGTTCAATAATCTTCTCACTTCCATTCGGAGTTCTTAGTTACTTCGGCAGGTTGAATCTTAGCGATGGAATAATATAATTAAGTCAAAATTCATTGGATGATTGTATCATTAACCATTTCTTTATTTTGGTGCGAGGAACTTATCATGAATCCACTGATTTCTGCCGCTTCCGTTATTGCTGCTGGGTTGGCTGTCGGGCTTGCTTCTATTGGACCTGGAGTTGGTCAAGGTACTGCTGCGGGCCAAGCTGTAGAAGGTATCGCGAGACAACCCGAGGCAGAGGAAAAATACGAGTACTTTATTGCTTAGTTTGGCTTTTATGGAAGCTTTAACAATTTATGGGCTGGTTGTAGCATTGGCACTCTTATTTGCGAATCCTTTGTTTAATCCTATAAACATGAGAATTTTGTATTTTTTCTTATTTTATGGCTTGGGACTTACTCCTCCTTTTCGAATTCTATCAAGATTTCACCTACAATTAATTATTCGTTGGGACAATAATCCATGGGAAGGATTAATTTGAGGATGAGGAATTATCACACCGACTCGCTTTCTTCCTTCCTTCTTAGTTCAAGAGAACCCTTATTTCTTAATTTCTTGTTTACTTATTTCTTATTTATTGTTTAAAGGAGTGTTGCAACAAATGAGGTATTTTGCCATTGACATGAAACCTGCCCCTAATTCTAATAAAATTATTATTATTAGAATTTTCAATTGAAAAAAAAAATACATTTCTAGCTAACTAGATAAATAGAATCTATTTTGACTCCGTTTATACATAGGTAAATGAAAATTCATAATCATAATAATGAATAATTTTATAATAAATTTAATAATTTATTAAAACAAAAAAGAAATACATAGAATTAGAATAATTAGAATAATATAAATAGAATAGAATAAATGGAAAAGGAGTCAAAGCGATATAATACAAAAGAAAGAACCGAGTTCTTTTTTTAGTCTATCTAAAATAAAATAGGAGATCATATGAAAAATGTAACCGATTCTTTCGTTTCCTTGGGTCACTGGCCATCCGCCGGGAGTTTCGGGGTTAATACCGATATTTTAGCAACAAATCCAATAAATCTAAGTGTAGTCCTTGGTGTATTGATCTTTTTTGGAAAGGGAGTGTGTGCGAGTTGTTTATTTCAAGAATAGGCTGGATTCACCCAGTTGTACTTTTTTTCATTATAACTAGGAAAGAAAAGAGTGCATGATCCGCAATTACTTCTGAATAAATTTTTAAAATCATATTATAGAACCATAGCATTTCGTGATTCATTGGTACATCGACTTTGATTCTCTATTAACCAATAATCTGGGACCATTAACATGGTTAAGGCCAAACCCGTTTGAAGTTCAGATGCAGCAGGGTACTCTTTCTACTACTATGTTACTAAATACAGAAATATTTTCAAAACAAAAATGTTTTTTCGATATAAAACACTCATGTCGATAAAACGATTTGAGCCCCTTTTCCAATGCTGAATCGATGACCTATGTATAAAGGGAAGAATTCTTTGAATTTGAAGAAAAAAAAGAAACAACTTTGCTGACAAATTACAATTATACATTATACAATTCTAAGTACAATTATAAATTACAAATTATATGTAAATCTTTGATTTATTATTTTTTTATTATACTTTTTAGTTTTTTGATATATTTTCTATTTTGGTCAGAAGAATCCTCCGAATATTCTGGTCTTGTATTAGTAATCAGTTTCGATATTTTGGAATATGAATAGAGACGAGAGGGAGAGGGTAAGCTCATTACATTAGAAAAAAAAGATATTGGGAATTAATTCCCAATAAATAAGAAATAATTGAGCGTGAGAGCCAAATGAATCGAAAGGTTCATGTTTGGTTCGGGAAGGGATCATGGAATTTTTGAAATAAAAAAAAATGAATGGAAAGATAATCTACTTTCATTAAGTGATTTATTAGATAATCGAAAAGAGGATCTTGAATACTATTCGAAATTCAGAAGAACTACGCGGGGGCTATTGAACGGCTGGAAAAGGCCCGGGCCGCTTACGGAAAATAGAAATGGAGGCGGATCAGTTTCAGTGAATGGATACTCTGAGATAGAACGAGAAAAATTGAATTTGATTAATTCAACTTATAAGATTTTGGAACAATTAGAAAATTACAAAAATGAAACCATTTATTTTGAACAACAAAGAGCGATTAATCAAGTCCGACAACGGGTTTTCCAACAAGCTTTACAAGGAGCTCTAGGAACTCTGAATAGTTCTTTAAACAACGAGTTACATTTACGCACCATTAGCGCTAATATTGGCTTGTTTGGGGTGATGAAAGAAATAACTGATTAGCCCTTTTTTTTACCTTTTACTTTATTGTAGATTGTAGGCATTATTTTTTTTCTTCCAAAAAATAATTAGGAAATACTCATGGTAACTATTAGAGCCGACGAAATTAGTAATATTATCCGTGAACGTATTGAGCAATATAATAGAAAGTAAAGATTGTAAATACTGGTACCGTCCTTCAAGTGGGCGACAGCATTGCTCGTATTCATGGTCTTGATGAAGTAATGGCAGGTGAATTAGTAGAATTTGAAGAGGGTACCATAGGCATTGCCCTAAATTTGGAATCAAATAATGTTGGTGTTGTATTAATGGGTGACGGTTTGATGATACAAGAGGAAGTTCTGTAAAAGCAACAGGAAAAATTGCTCAGATACCAGTGAGTGAGGCTTATTTGGGTCGTGTTATAAATGCCTGGCTAAGCCTATTGACGGTCGGGGTGAAATTTCAGCTTCTGAATCTCAGTTAATTGAATCTCCTGCCCCAGGTATTATTTCGAGACGTTCCGTTTATGAGCCTCTTCAAACAGGCCTTATTGCTATTGATTCGATGATCCCTATAGGACGTGGTCAGCGAAATTAATTATTGAGGGATAGACAGACCGGTAAAACAGCAGTAGCCACGGATACGATTCTCAATCAGCAAGGGCAAAATGTAATATGTGTTTATGTAGCTATCGGTCAAAAGCATCTTCTGTGGCTCAGGTAGTGACCACTTTCCAAGAAAGGGAGCGATGGGTACACCATTGTGGTAGCCGAAACGGCGGATTCCCCAGCTACATTACAATACCTCGCTCCTTATACAGGAGCTGCTTTGGCTGAATATTTTATGTATCGTGAACGACACACCTTAATCATTTATGATGATCTTTCCAAGCAAGCACAGGCTTATCGCCAAATGTCTCTTCTATTACGAAGACCGCCGGGTCGTGAAGCTTATCCAGGAGATGTTTTTTATTTGCATTCGCGCCTTTTAGAAAGAGCCGCTAAATCAAGTTCTCAGTTAGGTGAAGGAAGTATGACTGCTTTACCAATAGTTGAGACCCAGTCGGGAGACGTTTCGGCGTATATTCCTACTAATGTGATTTCCATTACAGATGGACAAATATTCTTATCCGCCGATCTATTCAATGCTGGAATCAGACCTGCTATTAATGTAGGGTTTCCGTCTCCAGAGTAGGATCGGCGGCTCAAATTAAAGCTATGAAACAAGTCGCTGGTAAATCAAAATTGGAATTGGCCCAATTCGCCGAATTAAAGCCTTTGCACAATTTGCTTCTGATCTCGATAAAGCTACTCAGAATCAATTGGCACGAGGTCAACGATTACGTGAGTTGCTTAAACAATCCCAATCAGCTCCTCTTACGGTGGCAGAACAGATAAGTACTATTTATACCGGAACGAATGGTTATCTTGATTCATTAGAAATTGGACAAGTGAAATTTCTCGTTGAGTTACGTACTTACTTAAAAACGAATAAACCTCAGTTCCAAGAAATCATATCTTCTACCAAGACATTCACTGAGGAAGCGGAAACGCTTTTGAAAGACGCTATTCAGGACCAAATGGAACGTTTTCGACTTCAGGAACAATTATAAATAGAAAATTCTAACAATGGAATATAGAAATCGATTCTAAATTGCGTCCAATAGGTTTGAACCTATACCAAAGGTTTAGAAGACCTCTGTCCTATCCATTAGACAATGGACGCTTTTCATTACGATTTTTGACATTTTGACTTTTTCTCTTGTTCGGTTTTTTCTTTTCTCTTGGTTGGAAAAACTAAAGAACATGTGAAAAATTGTATTGTTAGGAATTGCGTATTTATTAATTCAATTCAATGATGCTAATGCATCGTTGAATTGAATTAATAAATATTCAAATAGATAGAATAGATAGAATTCGAATATCAGGCGGGTAGCGGGAATCGAACCCGCATCGTTAGCTTGGAAGGCTAGGGGTTATAGTCGACGTTGATTCATTATTTTTAGCGTCTCTAATTCAAAACCGAACATGAAATTTTGGTTTCATTCGGCTCCTTTATGGAAGATGGATAAATAAAAAAAAAAGAAATCAAAAAAATTGAATATAAATAAGATAAAGATAAGGCAGGAACGAAATGAAATAAGAATTCGGCCCATACCATCTATGTTAGCTTTTCTGTCTGAATGCATTCAAAACAATTCGCTTTCTAGATGATCCTTCTAGAAGAGTGGGATTAGAATAGAACAATTTTTCTAGTTACTTCGTTCTCTATTTCTATTTGAGAAAATCCTTAGGAAAAGCATTTTGTTTCCGCCGAGCTAAAACAAGATGTAAATGTCTCTAGTAAACCAAAGTTATCGTTTAATAGCTATTTTGCTTCAATCTATCCCATAAAAAAATTGAAGATTTAGTTACGATTAGAAATACACTTTTCTATCTTTATCCATGGATCTTTTCCTCATACTTATTCAATTGGAAGTATTGATCCAATTGAAAAAAAAATTATGTTTCGTAATTTCATAATCCAATTTTCAATTTTTAGTTAGAATATAATTTAAAATTATATCTAATTTAATTGGCCCTTGGATCCAAATCACGAGAATGTATATTCTTCCTCAAATCTTTCGTTGAGAGGTAAAGTTAAATCCTTTTAAGAAATAAAGTTTTGCTCGGAATATGAATCAAACCGAGGACCCCTTAACTCTTAGGGATTAATAGAACGAATCACACTTTTACCACTAAACTATACCCGCTACAATGCGATTATTGTATTTATTGTATATTTATTGTATATAAAGGGACCCTTTGTCGAACAGAATTGGGCGTAATCAAGATAGGATTACAAGATAGGAGCCTAAAAATCCTGAAAATTAGGGCCTTGCCACCTTTTGTCAGAAGACTTGTGTTATAGGAGTTTTGATAGATAGGATTCGACAAAGGACTTAGTCATAACATAAATAACATAAAAATGGATTGTGCAAAATCCATAGTTTTTATTATTTATTCTAGTTATTCTAGTAAAATATAAAATAAATGGAAATAAAAAGAAATAGGAAGAAAGAAAAAGAATAGAAATAATATTTTGATTCTATATCATAGGAACGGAAATAGGACTTCTTCTGCTTCTGATTGTTGATTCAATGCAATAACAAGATTTTTTTGTTACAACAAGCCAGATCGCAGAATCATAGAAAAAATGAGTTATTTGAGTTGAAAATAAAAAATGAGCCCGGCCGGGTACTGACCAGGCCGGTCCGTGGAAATTGGAAATTTAAAAGTCCCTTTTGCGCGAAATCAAAGCGATATTCTTTCTTTTTTTGTTATTTGAGATATTTCTTTAGAGCCCTTGTTTTATTTAAAAATATAAATGATATAGAATATAAATGGAATGGAATTACTGATAAAAGTTCTATATCTCTATAGAAAAGTTGGATATATCTATATAATCAATCTATATAATAATAATAAAATTTAGAATCTATATATCTATGGATTAATAATACTCTATATAATTAATAATACTCTATATAGATAAATAATAATCTATATAACATAATCTATATAACAAAGTCAAAAAGGGCTTTTTTCAAGCCTTTCTTTTTGCGTGCTGTAACATAGTAATTATCTTTTCTCAATTAGGAGAGATGGCTGAGTGGACTAAAGCGTCGGATTGCTAATCCGTTGTGCGAGTTATTCGTACCGAGGGTTCGAATCCCTCTCTTTCCGTTTCGGTTTTTGGTAGTGGAATAGATCAAATCCTAATACCATTTCTAAAAATGAAGCAAGGAACTCTCCCTTTTTTATTCTTCGCGTCCAGGATTACGTCCCGGATCATTAGATAGAAATCCGAAGATGAAGAGAAACAAAGAATATTACTACGGTGTAAACAAAGAGTTTAAGAGTAAGCATTACACAATCTCCAAGAGCATTTTTTGGAAAAAGAGAATAGATTCCCCGTTTTTATACCACATATCCTATTTTGTTTTGATTTTGACACCAAGAAATAAAGTGATTTCTAGAATTTCTAGAAATCGAAAAGAATTTCAGAAATTCACTTGTAATAAGAGTTGAGTTTTCATTACAAAAAATTCTTTCATACCAACAATTATATATTGTGGCGGACTCTAATCTAAATAGGGTTCTTCGGCGAAAAGGGTCAGAATGAGAAATGGGATGATCCAGATTTATCAGGGCTATCCAAGAATTTGAATCTTTGAATTGAGGGTTCGTTCATAGTGTAAGACTTATCTGATCTTTTCAATTGTTAGAATTTTTTTTTCTTGAATCACTCATGAATTTTTCTAGGACAGTATTAAGGATCTCATCGAAAACTTACAGCAGCTTGCCAAACAAAGGCTAAGAGCAAAAAGAGAACAGGTATTACTGGCATAAAATCTACGATTGGATTCAAAAAAGCATAGGCCTCGGGCAATTTGGCGAATAAAAAACTACTCGAAAAAAGGGCAGAATTAAAACAGATACAGATCAAATTAAAGATATTAAGCATAACAAAATTTTGTTCTTGGAGATAATTTTGATTGAGTTATTAATATGTTTTTTGATATAAGGAAAAAAATGAAGAAAGGAAAATAAGGCAGACTAAACAATACTTCTTTGAACTCACCCAATCAAAAAGCCTTCAATTCTTACAAGAGAATAGAAGAAATCATACTTTCATACAATATCTTAATTGAATTCTATGTAATGATCAATAAATTCGATTTAATTCTCTATCCATACGTGCAAAAATCGTAGCAAGAATCTATTCCATAGCTATAGCTATTTGGAACTGGAATTGACGAACAAGGAATACCCATATTAGTGTTTAGTAGTTTCAAATAGAAATCAAAATGGGGCGTGGCCAAGTGGTAAGGCAACGGGTTTTGGTCCCGCTATGCGGAGGTTCGAATCCTTCCGTCCCAGAGCATACTCTATTTATATATCAGAATAACCATATCCGAATCTAAATTGCTCTTTTTTTGTTTTTAATAACCTTCTTTCTAACAGTCAAGTAGTGGAGAAAATGTGATTCTTGCTTTTGATTTTAATGATTTCTTAAGATTGGCACTCGAACAACTGTGAGATTGCTGGATCTATTCTACCGAGTTATTTGATCTATCAGGTTATTTGAAGATGCAGTAGATTCAAAAAAAAGATTAGTTTATTTGTGTTATTTATAATATTCGTGATATTATTAGTATTTTCGTAATATTATTATTAATGATATTCTTTATTTTTTTTTAACTTTTATTATACTTTTCTATTCTAATTAAACTTTTCGATTCTAATAAAAAAAAAATAAAATATTGCATTCAGACAATCATACAATATGGGGTAGTTTGAATTCTTATTGAGGCTTTTCTTCCTAAATTATTTATTTATTTCATATAGCATATAGAAGGAAATTGATTTCATATAGAAAGTATAGATAGATTACTATGTATCGACTGAACCAATGACTATTCATGATTCCATAATTGAATCAATGCTCCAAACTAGAGGAATGTTATGGTAAAACTTCGTTTGAAACGATGTGGTAGAAAGCAACGTGCGACTTGAAGGACATGATCAGCTGTGGATGTCAAAACCCACCACTTTCCGTTATGTAGAAATGAAGGTGCTTTTGCTCGACATCCTTTGTTCTATTAGAATCCGTCTTTTGTTGGGTTGTAATGTAAATAGTACAGGATGGAGCTCGAGAGAAACATCCATTTTCAGGGCAAGGATCTAGGGTTAGTTAATGGAAATCAATAAGTTGGAACAACTTCGTAAGTCTATTTGTGATATAGAAATCGAAAGGATCCGATTCAACTATTTTCAAATCAAAAGAAAAGTTGTTGGAATTGGTAAAACTCTTTCGATCAAAAGTGTATCATGCGAGGAATTAATCGTTCATATGATTCTTTGATAGAAAAAAAAAGAGAAAAAAGGGCATGTTGCTGCCATTTTGAAATGATTAAATATCGCCGAAGGAATGTCTAAACCCAATGATTCAAGGCAAAGATAAAGATCCTAGAACAAGGAAATACCCTTTTCCATTTTCTCAACAACTAGATTAAAATGAAGAATCGTAATAGATTCTAAGCGAGACAAACAAAAAGGGTTAGAGACCACTCAATAAAGGAATGCCTAAGGATTATTTTTGAGCATTTTGCGAGTTATTTGACTTGAGTTATGAGAGTACGAATGCTTTTTCTTCTTTTTTGAAAAAAAAGACGGGGTTAAATGTCTAATTGATTTGCTGGTTTATGGATCTTTTGACATTCTAATTCCATACATTCTAATTCCATACATAGACATAACTTTTAATTAATCATTTTTTCTCGAGCCGTACGAGGAAAACTTCTTATACGTTTCTAGGGGGTATTATTTAACTACATCTATCCCAATGAGCCGTTTATCGAATCGTTGCAATTGATGTTCGATCGAAGAGAGGAAGAGATCTTCGAAAAGTGGGTTTTTATGATCCGATAAATAATCAAACCTATTTAAATGTTCCCGCCATTCTCTATTTCCTTGAAAAAGGAGCTCAACCCACAGCAACTGTTCATGATATTTTAAAGAAGGCGGGTGTTTTTACAGAACTTAGTCTTAATCAAACAAAATTCAATTAATGAAATCCAAAAAAGAGGGTGTGGATGATTCATATCTAGCTTTGTATAAATTTTTCTTTATTATTTCCTCCCCCCTCTTTTGGTCTATTCAGACTTTTATTTTAAAAATTGATTATTCGTATTTCTTATTGCTTTGCTACTATAGAATATTCCTACTATAAAATCTAGAATACCGTGTTCTATAACAACAAAACCCGATTTTATTGAGCCAATTTTATTGATAGAAAATAGAGAAAAAAGATCAAGTGAATAAATGAAGTAATTGCATTTAAACATTTACAAAACAACCTAAAATAAGATAAAAAACAGATAAAATAACATATAACATATAAAAGAAAATATTAATAATAATTAATAAAAAAAAAATGAATTCTTTTTTTTCATTGTATTTTTTGGAGTCTTTTTTATATTCTTTATTCTTTTCTCAACTCTCAACATTTATATTCAAAATTTACAATCATATTGACAACAGTGTATCGAACAAATATAATTCGATCATAGATAAATAGATCCATTTATCCTCGTTTGGCACTTCACTTGATTCAAATAATGCAAATAATGGGTTCTTTCTTTGAATTTGTTGTGATACAATAATTTTTTTATTGTAATTGTATTGAAACAAAAAAAATGGATAACAATGGAATGAATAAGACAGGAGGCGGTCCGCAAATTTTCACTTATTCTATTTCTATTTCTATGGTTTTATCTGAGAATTTCGTGTCTTTTTTTTTATTCCAATTTTTGCTAATTTCGTGTTTTGATTGCCTAGTGCAATTCCATTTTTATTCCGATTGGATCTACATATTCTAATTTTTTCAGGTTGCTAACTCAACGGTAGAGTACTCGGCTTTTAAGTGCGACTAGCATCTTTTACACATTTGTATGAAGAAAGGATTCGTTCAGACCATCGGTAGAGTTTGTAAGACCACGACTGATCCTGAAAGGTGGATGGAAAAAGAGCATGTCGTAGCAATGGAGAATTCTAAGAATCCTTTTTCCGGATCATTCAAAAAAACCGTTTTGAATTTTTGGTGCGGAACAAAAAAATGAATTGAATTCAAAGTTGGGTCGAGTGAATAAATGGATGAGAGCTCTACGGCCCCAATTATAGGAAACAAAAAGTAACGAGCTTCTGTTCTCAATTTGAATGATTACCTGATCTAATTAAACGTTAAAAAGAAATTAGTGCCTAATGGGGTAAAGGTTTTTCTCATGAGTAAATTATCGATTTTTTTATGAGTCCTTATTATTAGGCATTCCCTTTATGGGTTAGCCATGAATGTGTAGAAGAAGCAGTATATTGATAAAGAAAAGATATTTTTTTCCAAAATCAAAAGAGCGATTGGGTTGAAAAAATAAAGGATTTCTAACCGTCTTCTTATCCTATAACGAACATAAATAAATTAGATGGCAAAAGAAAAGATAGGATAGAGAATCCGTTGATGAATCCGCCTGTCTCCGAGGTATCTATTCTTTTCTTACTATAATACCTTGTTTTGACTGTATCGCACTATGTATCATTTAATAACCGAATAGATCCCTATCTTTG